>NC_058085.1:42276798-42576798 GCF_014858855.1 Bufo gargarizans
ATTAAAAAAAATCACAAAAAACGACATTTGTGTCCAAAAGTCTTCAGCCGCCATGTTTTTAGAACGGTCTTGCAAAATCGTTAATTTTGGCCGAATTTGTTTAAATCACTGAAGATAAAAATCCACCACATGTGAACGCAGCAGGGAATAAAGTGTAGTAATATAGCGCCCGATACCGCTATACAGCAGCCACGTTATACCACAGGCTTATGAGCGGCTACATAGATGGAAGTGGAGTGCCCCAAATGTGCAAATTCACGTTCACACATCAGTGTTGGGCGAGCTCGAGTCTCCTCCGCGCACGTTAGTTGGCTGCTACGCAGCTAATAAACGTGCAGGTAAGTACTGCCACTCACTGTAATACCGTAGCCATGTTGGCGGCTGGCATTACAGTGATTGGCTGGCCGGAAAGCATCATCAGATGCTATATACGATCCGATGACACATGTTCGGCTCAGTGTTAGGCCTCATGCACACAACCGTTTTTCGGGTCTGCATCTGAGCTGCAGTTTTTGTGGCTCGGGTGCGGACCCATTCACTTCAATGGGCCGCAAAAGATGCGGACAGCACTCCGTGTGCTGTCCGCATCCTTTGCTCCGTTCCGAGGCCCCGCCCAAAAAATATAGCATGTCCTATTCTTGTCCGTTTTGCGGACAAGAATAGGCATGTCTACAATGGGCCGCCCGTTCCGTTCCGCAAATTGCGGAAGGCACACAGGCTGCTTCCGTATTTTGCGGACCGCAAAAAATGGAACGGTCGTGTTCATGAGGCCTTAGGCCTCTTGCACACAAACTATTATTTTTTTCCATTTACATTCTGTTTTTTGCGTTCCGTATATGGACTGTATACAGAACCATTCATTTCAATGGATCCGCAAAAAAAATGGAAGGTACTCTGTATGCCTTCTGTTTTTAACGTTCCGTTCAAAGATAGAACATGTCCTATTATTGTCCGCATAATGGACAAGGATAGTACTGTTCTATCAGGGGCCAGCTGTTCCGTTCCGCAAAAAAAATGGAATGCACATGGACGTCATCCGGATTTTTTTCGGATCCATTTTTTGCGGACCGCAAAATACTGAAAAAGCCATACGGTTGTGTGCAAGAGGCCTTAAAGGGAACCTGTCACCGGGATTTTGTGTATAGAGCTGAGGACATGGGCTGCTAGATGGCCGCTAGCACATCCGCAATACCCAGTCCCCATAGCTCTGTGTGCTTTTATTGTGTAAAAAAAACCCGATTTGATACATATGCAAATTAACATAAAAGAGTCATATCTTACTTGTGTGACCAGAGAAGAGTCATATTTTCAAGCTCTGACTCATCTCAGGTTAATTTGCATATGTATCAAATCGGGGGTTTTTACACAATAAAAGCACACAGAGCTATGGGGACTGGGTATTGCGGATGTGCTAGCGGCCATCTAGCAGCCATGTCCTCAGCTCTATACACAAAATTCTGGTGACAGGTTCCCTGGCTTTTCCAGTGTTTTGCGGGCCGTTTTTAACGGATCTGTTTTTCCGTTTTTTGTTTCAGTAGTGTTTCTGGTTCCATTCTGTTTTTCCGTATGCCATGTACAGTATACAGTAATTACATAGAAAAAATTGGGCTGGGCATAACATTTCCAATAGATGGTTCCGCAAAAAAGGAACCGATACGGAAGACATACTGAGTTACTGGGTTTTTCAATTGCGCTAAATAGCTTGCAATTGTTTGGCCGCTGCAGACAGCGACATTATCTGCGCTACATCTCCTGTATAACGTTTGTGCATCCTAAATATCAGTGACATTTAGGCCCCATGCACACGGCCGTTGTTCACAGCCGTGTGCGGGCCGTGGAACCGCGGCCTGGATCCCTCCTGAGAGCAGGAGCGCACGGCGTCATTGGTTGCTATGACGCCGTGCGCTCCCTGCTGCCGGCACAGTACAGTAATACACTGGTACGATCTATACCAGTGTATTACTGTATTGCGGCGGCAGCAGGGAGCGCACGGCGTCATAGCAACCAGTGACGCCGTGCGCTCCTGCTCTCAGGAGGGATCCAGGCTGCGGTTCCATGGCCCGCACACGGCTGTGAACAACGGCCGTGTGCATGGGGCCTTAGTCGAATTTTTTTTTTACCAAAATGAGCAGGGGCGTGAACACTAGCAACCTCACCACCACCAGCATGATCCGCTACATGGCATCAAAGCACCCTGATAGGTGGGCCGAATGCCTGGGTCCACAATCAGTGTCTGCGGGTCACACCATTGCCTCTTCTTCCCCTGTGTTACGTTCCCCCTGTCCATCCCCCGGATGCCTCCCGCTCTGCACCTGGACCTTCGCGAACACCATCAGATAGCACATCTACTTCTGTGTCCCAGCGCAGCGTACAGATGTCCTTTCCCCAGGCATTTTAACGAAAGCGCAAATACCCAGCTACCTACAGGCCATAGAACTAAATGCGCAGCTTTTGAAATTGCTGGACCTGGAAATGTTGCCATTCAGGCTTGAGGACACTGAGGCTTTCCGCAGCCTGATGGCGGTGGCTGTCTCGCGGTACTCTGTCCCCAGCCGCCAATATTTTTCCCGGTGTGCAGTCCCAGCCTTACACCAGCATGTGTCCCCTAACATCACCCGTGCCCTGACCAAGGCAGTTATGGGGAAGGTCCACTTAACGACTGACACATGGACAAGTGCTAGTTGCCAGGGACGCTACATTTCCCTGACGGCACACTGGGTGAACGTTGTGGAGGCCGGGAGCGAGTCGTGCCCTGGGATGGCACAGGTGCTACCGACGCCAATGATTGCGGGCCCTACTTCCATCAGGATTTCCACCGCCACCTACGTTAGTGGCTATAACCCCACCTTCTCCTCCACTTCCACCTCTGAATTCTCATCTTGCAGCACCAGTCAGCCATCAGTCAGTAGCTGGAAGCAGTGTAGCACTGCAGTGGGGAAGCGGCAACAGGCCGTGCTTAAACTGATCTGTTTAGGTGACAAACAGCACACCGCCGCAGAGCTGTGGCAGGGGATAAGAGACCAGACTGAGCTGTGGTTCTCGCCACTCAACCTACATCCTGGCATGGTTGTGTCTGAAAATGGCCGTAACTTGGTGGCGGCTCTGGAGCTCGGCAAGCTCACACACATACCATGGCTAGTGTTCAACCATCCCACGTGTTCAACCTAGTGGTTCAGCGGTTTCTCAAAACCTACCCCAATTTCCCTGAGCTACTGGTGAAGGTGCGCCGCGTGTGTGCCCATTTCCGCAAGTCATCGACAGCTTCTGCCGATCTGACGACGCTGCAGCAGCGCTTACAATTGCCAGCTCACCGGCCGTTGTGCGACGTAAGCAAGCGCTAGAACTCCATGTTCCACATGTTGGCCAGGCTTTGGGAGCAGCAGAGGGCAGTATTGGAATTCCAGCTGCAACATGGTCGTCGCCTTTCCAGTCAGCTTCCGCTCTTCACAAGCGATGAGTGGGCATGGATGTCTGACTCTGTGAGGTTTTACACAACTTTTAGAAATCGACACAGATGTTGAGCGGCGATAACGCTATTATCAGCGTCGCCATCCAAATTCTGTGTCTACTTGGACGCTTTGCATGTGGAAGAGGTGGAAATGGGGGTTGACAGTACACAGGGTGATAGTCAGACCACCTTCGTCTTCTCAGTGTGAATTGGATGAGGAGGAGGAGCAGGAGACGGTTGCCTCCGCTACAGAGGGTAGTACCCACAGCAGGTTTATTCCATTGATTCAGTGTGGATGGGCAGAAGAGGATGAGGAGATTGAGAGTCATCCTCCTGATGAGGACAGCGAAGTCTTGCCTGTTGGGACTCTGGCACACATGGCGGACTTTATGTTAGGCTGCTTTTCTCGTGACCCTCGTGTTGTACGCATTTATCCAACACGGATTTCTGGTTGTTCACCCTTCTCGACCCCCGTTACAAAGAGAACTTCTCATCTCTCATTCCTGTGGTGGAGAGGACGAGCAAAATGGTGAATACCAGAAGGTCCTTGTGGAAAAATTGCTACAAAAATTTCCAGCTGACTACGCTGGCGGCAGAGTACATAGTTCCTTGGGCAACCGAGGAGGGGAGACGAGGGGAACACACAGCAGTTCCAACAGACGCAGGGCAACACTCTCCAAGGCCTTGGGCAGTTTCATGACACCCCGCCAGCACCCTCACCCTGATGTGCGGACTAGTGTCACAAGGAGGGAAAGGTTTTGGAAGATGGTGAAGGAGAACATAGCAGGCCGTGTCAGTGTCCCCAGTGATCCCTCTGTGCCTTACAACAACTGGGTGTCCAAGCTGGACACGTGGCACGAACTGGCGCTCTACGCCTTGGAGGTGCTGGCCTGCCCTGCCACCAGCGTTTTGTCAGAGTGGGTATTTAGTGCTGCTGGCGGTATAATATCTGATAAGCGCATCCGACTGTCAACTGAAAATGCTGACCGGTTGACTCTTATCACAATGAACAAGGCCTGGATGGCCCCTGACTTCTCTAGTCCACCAGAGGAAAGCGGCTGAACATGAAGGCACTCTAAATGTGTTTTTATGGTGTATTGAATACACTGTATTCCCATGCACCCCTTCCACCACAAAAAGGGTGTATGGTTTAATCTTCCTCATCCTCCTCCTCCATCATATCAACATGCTTATTAGTCTGCCCTCACTTCTTATGTTTTAGAGGGTTAGCTCAGCAGCGGGTCCTCATCCCTAATGTTTTAGAGGGTCACCAGCAGGCCTTCGCCCATAATGTTTCAGATGGTCAGATCAGCAGCAGACCCTCGCCCATAATGTGTTAGAGGGTCAGCTCAGCAGGCCCTCGCCCCTAATGTTTTAGAGCAGGCACGCTTAACCTGTGGCCCTCCAGCTGTTGCAAAACTACAACTCCCAGCATGCCTGAACAGCCTACAGCTATCAGCCTACAGCAGGGCATTGTGGGAGTTGTAGTTTTACAACAGCTAGAGGGCCGCAGGTTGAGCATGCCTGTTTTTGAGGGTCACCAGCAGGCCATCAATATTTTTCAAGGCTGTGTGTGATGCCCTCCTTTATGTGTAACAAAGGGTGTTTTGGAGTACCGATTCCTTGTAATCTTTGGCAGCCCTATCACTTAGTGCATAGGCTTTATGAGTGTAGGAGTCCCCACTACATGAACAATTGTACCACAATGTGAATGAGGCCCTCCTTTATGTGATATACAGGTTGTATCGGAGTGCCTCTTCCTTGTAATATTTGGCAGCACTTGCACTTTATATACAAGTAAATATACAGGAAAGAATGTTTCCTAACCGATTTTATCTTCGGTTTGGTGCGTATTATTGTCAGTCTGTAAAAGTGGCGTACTACTCGGACAACATCGTTCCCATCCGCGACCTGGGAGTCCAAGATGCATCCAGACATCCTCCCCATGCTGTTCCCGAACCATTTCAGTGGTGTTTTCATCCATTTCTGACCTTTTCCTGTGAACCAGACCCCCTCCCCTCTTCAGAGCAGAGGATGCCTGGTTTAATGCTCGGGTTCTCCCATTGACTTCCATTGTGCCGAGCACCCGAGCATCCCGAGGTGTTCTACTCGAGCACCCGAGCACTTTGGTGCTCGACCAACACTAGACATCATGGCTCCAAATAAAAGGGACATCCAGAGTCCGTGTGCAGTTTGATCAGGGGTGAGATTATTGATCTTGTCAGGACGTGACCAACAGAGGCAACTCCAGCTGAATGTTCACTTTTAGTGCGGCGTTCTCCTTTAAAGGGAACCTGTCACCTGGAAAAGACAATTTACACTAATCACAGTACCTTAAAGTATCTCTCATAGTGTGCCCAAAGATGTATTCATATCTTCTTTCTGCATTATGCGGTCTCATAAAATCGACTTATAAAACTGTGTTTGCCACCTTTTTGAAGTCGTGCTGAAGTCACGGGGGCAGCGGCCTCCTTGACTCAACCGTCGGATAAGCCCGCCCCTATGCCGCTCCTCCGCATATTGATGGACATTTTTCCCTGTAGTCATGACCGCGCTCTTCTCGCGCATGCGCCGTGCGCGTCCTGCTGCAGCGCGATCCTGGCTACGGCTCCCTCCCTCCCTGGCATCTGCATGTTCACTGCGCCTGCGCTGCAGTGCAAGCAGACAGTGATCGCGCTCACGCCGCAGGAGAGAAGCGATGGGCGCGAGCGTGCTGTATAGGAACGGCGCAGGCGCAGTGAACAAGAAGATGCCAGGGAGGGAGGGAGCCGTAGCCGGGATCATGCTGTGGCAGGACACGCACGACGCATGCGCGAGAAGAGCGCGGTCACGGCTACAGGGAAAAATGTCTATCAATATGCGGAGGAGCGGCATAGGGGCGGGCTTATCCGACGGTTAAGTCAAGGAGGCCGCTGCCCCCGTGACTTCAGCACGACTTCAAAAAGGTGCTAAACACAGTTTTATAAGTCGATTTTATGAGACAGCACAACGCAGAAAGAAGATATGAATACATCTTTGGGCACACTATGAGAGATAGTTTAAGGTACTGTGATTAGTGCAAATGGTCTTTTCCAGGTGACAGGTTCCCTTTAAGAATGCAATTCACAATGCTGTGGTGGGGTCTGTACTGCCATCTAGTGGGCAAAGTATAGCACTGGAGCCTACGGATCCAAAAGAATTTCCGACCCATTGGCTTATATGATGATATCTATACACGGTAGCCATCTGCATGTCAGTATATCGTTATTAACCCCATCAGGGCCGCACATGTACAGATTTTTTTTACCACACCTTACCGGCCACCTTAAATGATCCAAATTCATCGTAAAATGTTTTAAAGACGTTTTTGGCAGATTATCACAAGACCCAGCGGTCTGAATGTTCTTCTAGCCTTTCTAAAGCGGCGATGTGTGAACAGACCCTTACAGATGAGTCTCGTATGTTCCGGTCTATGGGCGTCGTTCATTGTTTCTGAAAATCGGATAATTCACCACCTTTTCAGCCATTCGATATCCGCCATATTTAACAGGTAAGATATAGCGCCCCCAGCAGCGGACCTCCTCCTCCCTCCAGGGCTCTGTGATGCCCTCATGGCACATACCGCTGGGATGAGTACGAGGTGATGGTATGTGTGAGCTCACCTGGGAATGTCGGCCACGTATAACCTGAGATTCCTGGAAGTCTGGTCTTTGGGTGGAGCAGAAACTCCATCTTCTCCCCAGTGACGCAGGATGACACATGGAGGTTAATCGGATTCGGGGACATTCACGCATAGCAGATGGTACCGCCTCCAGTGCTGGTTTCCCCATGGTTTCGTAATATAGTAATTGGTTCCAGGTGTGTGCACCCCGTCACCCATCACAGTGCCGCCATATGCAGATTCAGATAAAACCGCCGTGGAGCACCTTTATTATAGTGTCTGCGCCTGTTTTTAGTATGCACATAAACGTATTTTCTTCCCGTGTCCCGTTTTTTTTTTTTTTTGCGAACCATTCATTTCAATGGGTCCACAAAAAAAAAATGGAAGCTTACTTCTGTCCGTTCCGCGAAAAAATAGAACATGTCCTATTATCTGCATTACGGACAAGGATAATACTGTTCTATGAAGGGCCGGCTGTTCCGTTATGCAGATGGACGTCATCCGTATTTTTGGCGGATCCGTGTTTTGCGGACCGCAAAGTACATATGGTCGTGTGCATGAGCCCTTAAACAGTCTTAATTGTATTAGTCGCATTTACTAGTTGTCGAGTTTTTGCAACTTTTTTCAGTCTATTTATGTAGGTGCGTCTTCGTCTTTTTTATCACTGAATTAGTCGCAAAAACGGTCTAATTTTTACTCCATTCAGCTCATTTTTCTTCGACAGTTTTGAGAGGTGAAGTGCAACTTTTTTTTTCCAGGGAGAAGTGTGTCTTTTTTCCGCACATATGCGACTATTTTTCGTTCACAAATAAATTAGGGCAGTCTAAGTGATTTGTACGCCTCGTCCAACTGGCGGATGAGGCGTAAAATCGGCCCGACTATTTTACGCCTACAATAGTTGCAAGTCCCTTAGTAAATGTGCGCCATTGCGCCTAGTCTAATTCATCAATAAGACTTGACAGAAGACTGAGAGGCGAATCAAATCGCCAGTCTAATAGTACTTATAAAAAGAGGTGAACTTGATAAATGTGTGAATATACCCTTCGGCCTCATGCACACGACTGTGTCCGTTTTGCGGATCCTGATTGATGAGCCCTCAATAGAGCCGTCCTATCCATGATACGGACAAGAATAAGATGTTCTATTTTTTATAATTTTTTTGTGGGGCGCGGGTCTGCATCCAACCCACAGAAAAAGCGGATAGCATGCAGACCCAAACCACAGTCGTGAGCATGAGGCCTTAGGGCCACCATACATATTTTGCAGTCCACAAAACGCAGATCCACAAAAAACACGGATGATGTCTGTGTGCCATCCATATTGCATCAGTTTTTTTGCTGATACAATGTAACAATGCCGATCCTTGTCCACGAATGGTCACGAGTAGGACATGTTCTATCTTTCTTGCGGAACAGCCATGTAGACACACGGAAAACAGAATGCACACAGAGTAATTTCCGTTTTTTTGTTAACTCATTGAAGTGAATGGTTCCGCTTACAGGTTGCAAAAAAAAAACGGAACGGACACGGAAAGAAACTACGTTCTTGTGCATAACGGAACCTGTGAGCCCCTCCCCCCTACACGCACACAGTGACCAGCAACCGAACGATTTTGCGGTTCAAACCGTGTGTCGGCCGCGGCTCCCCTGACCTTCCGGGCCAATCACGGTCATGGCATGAGCCCTAATGGGAACCGTCCAGGGGAACGATCACTATCTAGAAGGACTTTTTGGGCCTTTAGCTACTCACTGGGTGGGCTCACGCAGGTATATAAGTGATTTTATGACCCCCACATACAGTCTATAGGTCAATGGAGTTCCCCTTTAGGTCAGGGCTCCATTAGAACACACAGACCTATATACGTGCCGTTTGGCAGGGTCTTAATTGTCGTCAACCCTCAGCTGTAGGAAGTACTAGTTCTGTACGGTTTTCAGCCCATTCATTGACAGAAAGCAGAGATCTTGATAACTAAAAAAAAAACTAAGTATGCTTTAAAATATATGTTAATTCACCATGTGCTCTGATTTAGTGATTTTCTATGTAGGTGCCATGGAAGACCGGATGGGTTCCTGAAAACGGACGACGTTTTATAAGTAACCCCCTCCCCCAGTCCGGTAATTCTGGCTGGGCCTGACTTCCATCGGTGACAATTCATACAAGGATATCGGAGCAGAAATGTCTTTTATTTCCACACAAGAGAAGACGTGGACATGTCTATGAGGTGTGGACTCGCAGCTCCTCAGCGTCATCCATACTTGATCCCCCAGGAGAGGACCTCATGGCCAGATGACAGGACCGTCCACTAAGGGAACACTCCGGGTAAGGCCTCATGCACACGACCGTTGTGTGCATCCGTGGCCGTTGTGCCGTTTTCCGTTTTTTTTCGCGGACCCATTGACTTTCAATGGGTCCGTGGAAAAATCGGAAAATGCACCGTTTTGCAGCCGAGGCCGTGATCCGTGTATCCTGTCCGTCAAAAAAATATGACCTGTCCTATTTTTTTGACGGACAACGGTTCACGGACCCATTCAAGTCAATGGGTCCGTGAAAGAACACGGATGCACACAAGATTGGCATCCGTGTCCGTGATCCGTGGCCGTAGGTTGCTTTCATACAGACGGATCCGAAGATCCGTCTGCATAAAAGCTTTTTCTGATCTAAGTTTTCACTTCGTGAAAACTCATTTCCGACAGTATATTCTAACACAGAAGCGTTCCCATGGTGATGGGGACGCTTCTAGTTAGAATACACTGCAAACTTTGTACAAGACTGCCCCCTGCTGCCTGGCAGCACCCGATCTCTTACAGGGGGATATGATAGCACAATTAACCCCTTCAGGTGCGGCACCTAAAGGGGTTAATTGTACTATCATATTCCCCTGTAAGAGATCAGGGCTGCCAGGCAGCAGGGGGCAGACCCCCCCCCCTCCTCCCCAGTTTGAATATCGTTGGTGGCACAGTGTGCCAACCACCATCGGCCCCCCTCCCTCCCTCTATTGTATTAAATCGTTGGTGGCACAGTGTGCCAACCACCATCGGCCCCCCCTCCCTCCCTCTATTGTATTAAATCGTTTGTGGCACAGTGTGCCAACCACCATCGGCCCCCCTCCCTCCCTCTATAGCAGTAACATTGGTGGCAGTGTGCGGTCTCAACAGTAGAAGATTCATACTTACCTGCTTGCTGCTGCGATGTCTGTGAACGGCCGGGAGCTCCTCCTACTGGTAAGTGACAGTTCTTTAGCAATGCACCGCACAGACCTTTCACTTACCAGTAGGAGGAGCTCCCGGCCGGACACAGACATCGCAGCAGCAAGCAGGTAAAGTATGAATCTTCTACTGTTGAGACCGCACACTGCCACCAATGTTACTGCTATAGAGGGAGGGGGGGGGGCGATGGTGGTTGGCACACTGTGCCACCAACGATTTAATACAATAGAGGGAGGGGGGCCGATGGTGGTTGGCACACTGTGCCACCAACGATTTAATACAATAGAGGGAGGGAGGGGGGGGGCCATGGTGGGGGCACACTGTGCCACCAACGATATTCAAACTGGGGAGGGGGGGGGGGGCTGCCCCCTGCTGCCTGGCAGCCCTGATCTCTTACAGGGGAATATGATAGTACAATTAACCCCTTTAGGTGCCGCACCTAAAGGGGTTAATTGTGCTATCATATCCCCCAGTAAGAGATCGGGTGCTGCCAGGCAGCAGGGGGCAGTCTTGTACAAAGTTTGTAGTGTATTCTAACCTGAAGCGTCCCCATCACCATGGGAACGCCTCTGTGTTAGAATATACTGTCGGATCTGAGGTTCACGAAGTAGCTCATATCCGACAGTATATTCTAACATAGAGGCGTTCCCATGGTGATGGGGACGCTTCAAGTTAAAATATACCATCGGATTGGAGAAAACTCCAATCCGATGGTATAAAAGAACTCCAGACTTTACATTGAAAGTCAATGGGGACGGATCAGTTTGAAATGGCACCATATTGTGTCAACATCAAACGGATCCGTCCCCATTGACTTGCATTGTAATTCAGGACGGATCCGTTTGGCTCCGCACGGCCAGGCGGACACCAAAACGACTTTTTTTTCATGTCCGTGGATCCTCCAAAAATCAAGGAAGACCCACGGACGAAAAAACGGTCACGGATCACGGACCCACGGACCCCGTTTTTGCGGACCGTGAAAAAAAACGGTCGTGTGCATGAGGCCTAAAGCT
This sequence comes from Bufo gargarizans, assembly GCF_014858855.1. Taxonomy (NCBI): domain Eukaryota; kingdom Metazoa; phylum Chordata; class Amphibia; order Anura; family Bufonidae; genus Bufo; species Bufo gargarizans. The sequence continues at coordinate 42,288,106 of NC_058085.1, forward strand.
GATACATCATGATATGTGTAGCACAGGGTTGGAGGGGGGACATGACACAGGGGGTTCCATCTTTTTGGGTTCTTTCAATCCCTGTGTCATGCTCCACCCCCTCAGGCCCTCCTCTAGACATAACAAAGTAGGGGTCATTTACAAAGACGGGCATTTTACTCCGCTCTGCGATTTGGCTCATTTATGACCAGGAGTGCGTCTCGTCATAAATTAGGCGCACCTCTCCGCCAGTCCGTGCGCCTGGAGTGAAAACCAGTCCAGCCCCTGACTGAGTGGTTTTCACTCCTCTTTCCAGGCATAAAAGAAGTGAAATTTGATGGGGCCGAAATCCGGGCCCGGTCCCTGCCACACCCCACAACTCCCTCGACGCGCCCCCTACAGGCATAGCGCTCTTCGTAAATGACCCCCAGTGTGTCAGATCTACCTGGAGTGTTCTTTTGACTTAACAGGGTGGGACAGAAGGACCACCTAAACAGGGTAGGGGTACTTCCAGCGTAAAATGGCGCCATCAGTGCTGACGCTGATGATGTACTTGGAGAGAGGGCAGATTTTTAGGCGGCTGATGCTGCCGCTGTGACCGATGCCGACTTGGGTTACTTCACCCTCGTTGTAGTCCCAGACTTTTACCAGCTTGTCATCTCCCCCTGGAAGAAACATGAGAAGCAATTAGGATTAGGCCCCATGCACACCACCTCATCCAATTAGGGGTCCACAAATCCCGGATACCGGCTGCGCATCCCGCATTTCCCCTGCCGCTGGTCCCGCACTATGTTACACATTTTTGTCCACAAGAATAGGACATGTTCTATATTTTATTTTTTTGCGGGGCCGTAGAACGGACATATGGATGAAATTAATGGGTCCGCATCCGATCTGCAAAAAATAATGATTGGGCGCAGACGGAAATACGATTGCGTGCACGAGGCCTTAGACGGTGTATTCTCACCTGCCAAATGTGGTTTTTGACTGCAAGGCATACGGGTAAAACCAAGTAGAAAGCACTTGTTTTAACCCATACAAGCTGTGCGGCCAAAAACGGGTGAAATCGCAGTGATTTGAGGTAAACCGCGCACAGCACTGACCAGAATCACGGACGGGCGGCTGGCTGGAAAGAGAGAAGAACCCCTTGCTGATTTTGGCGGCCAAAGGCAGGAGAAGGGTAAAGTCCGTGGCTTAGAGATGCCACAACCAAAGTAAAGGTATGGAAAGAGGGGCTGCACTGCCACCTGGTGGCCATAACTGAGAGCCACAACGGAACAATACCAGAGAAGCTGCCTACGCACATGCAGTGTATGGGTACATGCACACGTTCAGGATTTACGTGCGGATAATCCGCACTAAAATCCGCAGGTGTTCCCAGGGAAATCCGTGCGGACAATCCGCATCAATTGGTGCAGATTTTCTGCATGTGGATTTTACTCTCCCCATTGAAGGAAATGGATAAATCCGGTCATTGACATTCTGCAGATTTTAAAATCCGCGCGGAAATTTGAAATTCTCATAGAATACAATGTGCATGCCCCACGGTGCAGATTTTCCACATTACCTGTGACAAAGTGACTTCCGCTGTCACTTATGTCCATCCCATTGATTGCTCCAGACATGGATCCATCAAGTCCTCTGATAGCGGAGCCGTCAAACACTTCCCAGTACCCGATCTACAAGAGAACGATAAGATGGGCTAAACAGTCAGCAACCTCGCCACTCCAGGTGTTGTGAAACTACATCTCCCATCGTCTACACTTGCTTGGCTGTTCTCTGAGCTTGCGCAGAAGTGAAAGGAGCATGCTGGGAGTTGTAGTATTACAGCAGCTGGAGTGGCGAGGTTGCTGAACCCTGGTGTAGGATCTCTTTACAGCATAATGTCCAAATGACATCTTAAAACAGCGCCACCTGGTGGGCTTATAACAAACTGCGCTGTAAACTATCTGGTGGTGATTGTTGGTACTGCAGATGTTGCACAGGGTCTGGCTTATAGATGAAGACCCCGGCAGGGACCCCCTTGTATTACAGACACCTGTCCTACCTGCAGCAGCCGCCCCCTGGTCGTAGGGAATATAAAGACCACCATCTACGGTGACACTGACCTTTCTGTCGGTGCCGCTGGTGATGATCTGGAACTCCTCGGGGTGGTAGCAGACACAGCGGAACAGCGTGTTGGATAGGACCATCTGTTTCCTTATGAACCTCCTGGAAGAAAGAAGGAGACTTGTCAGGTCCAAGAGGGAAGAAAATGCAGCTTATTAATTCTGAAAGATGTTATAACCTTTCCAAATGCTGTCGGTGTGCTAGTAATGGCGGTGTATCTACAGGGGGCGGAGTCAGGGCCCGTACACGGGAGACAGCCGGTGCTCCCACTGAAATCATCAGCTACAGCCGGCCGTCATCTAATGTGTATGAGCGATTCAATGCATTTCTTACGGTTCAGAATAATGTGCGCGCAGGTGTCATTTACCAACGCTGTGCCCTACACCGCCACCTCAAGACCTGAACCTACATTACAGCCTGTGTTATACCCCAGAGCTGAATTCACCAGTCTGCCGATTCTTACTTGAAGCATTCAGCAAGCTTGTTCATAGACGCATCCCTAATAGTCTGATTTCCAATAATGCGGTGATGTATGACTACACTTCCAAGATTGCTAAACCCCAGTGCAGACAGATTTCAGCTCTGAAGCATGTAGAATAGTTAGTGCAGCTCTGGAGTATAATACAGATATAACTCAGGATCAGTACAGGATAAGTAACGTAATGTATGTACACAGTGACTGCACCAGCAGAATAGTGAGTGCAGCTCTGGAGTATAATACAGATATAACTCAGGATCAGTACAGGATAAGTAATGTATTGTATGTACACAGTGACTGCACCAGCAGAATAGTGAGTGCAGCTCTGGAGTATAATACAGGATGTAACTCAGGATCAGTACAGGATAAGTAATGTAATGTATGTACACAGTGACTTCACCAGCAGAATAGTGAGTGCAGCTCTGGAGTATAATACAGGATGTAACTCAGGATCAGTACAGGATAAGTAATGTAATGTATGTACACAGTGACTGCACCAGCAGAATAGTGAGTGCAGCTCTGGGGTATAATACAGGATATAACTCAGGATCAGTACAGGATAAGTAATGTAATGTATGTACACAGTGACTGCACCAGCAGAATAGTGAGTACAGCTCTGGAGTATAATACAGGATGTAACTCAGGATCAGTACAGGATAAGTAATGTAATGTATGTACACAGCGACTCCACCAGCAGAATAGTGAGTACAGCTCTGGAGTATAATACAGCATGTAACTCAGGATCAGTACAGGATAAGTAATGTAATGTATGTACACAGTGACTGCACCAGCAGAATAGTGAGTGCAGCTCTGGAGTATAATACAGGATGTAACTCAGGATCAGTACAGGATAAGTAATGTAATGTATGTACACAGTGACTCCACCAGTAGAATAGTGAGTGCAGCTCTGGAGTATAATACAGGATGTAACTCAGGATCAGTACAGGATAAGTAATGTAATGTATGTCCACAGTGACTGCACCAGCAGAATAGTGAGTGCAGCTCTGGAGTATAATACAGGATGTAACTCAGGATCAGTACAGGATAAGTAATGTAATGTATGTCCACAGTGACTGCACCAGCAGAATAGTGAGTGCAGCTCTGGAGTATAATACAGGATGTAACTCAGGAGAAGTACAGGGTAAGTAATGTAATGTATGTACACAGTGACTGCACCAGCAGAATAGTGAGTGCAGCTCTGGAGTATAATACAGGATATAACTCAGGATCAGTACAGGATAAGTAATGTATGTACACAGTGACTGCACCAGCAGAATAGTGAGTGCAGCTCTGGAGTATAATACAGGATATAACTCAGGATCAGTACAGGATAAGTAATGTAATGTGGAGTTAGTCTATATGTAAAGTGTTATATAATGTTGGAGATATCCGGTAATAATAAGTTAACCAGTAGGTATACGATACTGACTCAATGTCCCATATGATGCAGGTCCCGTCAGAGCTGGCAGTAACGCACTCGCGGTTGTCGCTCTTCAGTTTGATGCAGGACACTGCTGACTTGTGCTCCTTCATGGACTCCACCATCCTCTGGCTTTCTCTTCCGATCTCCCACACTCGCACCTGCACAGTTATTCTCACTTCAGGGTCTATTTTTCTCACTCCCCAGCAGAATACTGTAATGTTCACATCTACAAACCCTTCCGTCTCCGCCGCCGCTCACAATCCTCTTGCAGTCGCTGGTGGTGGCAACCGCTGTGACTCCCATGTTGTGTGCGTTCTCAATCTGGTACATTAGACGGCCGCTCTCGGGGGTGAATGCTCGGATCTTGCCGTCATTCCAGGCTGAGGAGACAATACTGGGTAATATGTCATACCTGTATCCGATTTCACCATAGTATATGTGAATATAGGAACCACAACCTCCAGCATGTCCCTCTACAGATACCTGTCACCCTGTGCCACATAAAGGGTTACAATGTTGCCACCTAGTGACACAGAATTGTACTACAGCCTCAGCATTTCATTGACGTGTTAAAGGGACATTTAAAGGGCATCTGTCAGCAGTTTTGTCCCTATGACACTGACTGACCTGTTACATGTGCACTCGGCAGCTGAAGGCATCTGTGTTGGTCCCATGTTCATATGTGTCCGCACTGCTGAAATAAAATGATGTTTTTATGTATGCAAATGAGCCTCTAGGAGCAACGGGGGCGTTACCATTACACCTAGAGGCTCTGCTCTCTCTGCAACTGCCGAGCTCTCTGCACTTTGGCAGAGCCAGGCACTATGATTGTCAATCAAAGTGGAGCTGGCACGGCAGTTGCAGAAATTAACAGAGCCTCTAGGTGCAATGGTAACACCCCCGTTGCTCCTAGAGACTCATTTGCATATATTAAAACATACTTTTTCCCAGCACTGCGGGCACATATGAACACGGGGCCAACACAGATGCCTTCAGCTGCCAAGTGCACATGTAACAGGTCAGCCAGTGTCCTAGGTACAAATCTGCTGACAGATGCTGTTTTGTCACACCCCATTTGTGCGCCAAAATGGGCGATATGTCCCCCTTCACAACACTTTTCAGAAGTGGCAAGAAAAGGAAGCCAAAGGCTGCCACATTTATCTTTTTTCATGGCCGGAAGATGCACCAAAATGAGGCCGTGTTGTGCGCTGCTGTAAACCAAGAGCAGGCCACAAACGCATGACCTCTCCATTGACAGCTATGGGACTTCCCAAAATATCCAAGCAGGCGTGTTCAAATAATTTTGGAAGTCCCATACCAGTGAATGAAGAAGCCATTAACCTGCAGATGGGTATTAACCCATTAAGTAGCAATCCAGAGCAACTAAAGGCTGCGGCATCTTCTACTTGTGCCACTGCTGGACTAATGGCATCTTCTGTCCACAGCCTAAAGCCTTTTGGACCGGTATTGCGGCCCACAAACAGCGGGTCTGCAATATGCGGGCACCGGCCGTGTGCTCACCACATCACGGATGCGGATCCATTCACTTTAATTGGACCGCAATCCAGAGGTGCGGTGGGGAACAGAGGTACTGAACCCCTACGGAGTGCTTCCGTGGGGTTTCTTTCCGTGCTTCCGTACCGCAAAAAAAAAAATAGAACAAGTTCAAGTTGAAGGGTCTAGATCCGTCTGCAGAATCCACATGGATGTTGCCCAATGCATTGGGGACCGATAACACGGAACGGCCGAGTGCATGAGGCCTTAAAGGGAATCCGTCACCAGCGCCGTTCCTCTCCAACTGTTTGCACCGACACACAACTGTGCTTCACCTAATTAAAACTCTGGTTCTCCTTTGAAGGTTTAAGGCTCCATTCCAGAGTTATAGTAACTTTTCTTAATATGCAAATTAGGCCTTTGGTGCAATGAGGGCATCACCATTGCTCTTGTTGCACCCAAGCTCCGCTCCTTTCTGTGGTTAGCCCCTTCCTCGATGCGTTAACACTGCCTGGCCCTGTCAATCAAAGCACCCAGAGAGGGGCTGGCCACAGAAAGGAGCAGAGCTTGGGTGCAACAAGAGCAATGGTGACGCCCTCATTGCACAAAAGGCCTAAATTGCACATTGAGAAAAACTATCATAACTCAGGAACGGAGCCTCGGATCAACAAAATAAAAACAGCGTTTGAATCAAGTGAACCATAGCTATGTCTCTGTTGGATAGGAAGGTTGCTAGCGACAGATTCCTTCAGTAAGACCTCATGCACATGGCCGTGCATTGGGGACCGCAATTAATGCACAGGCAACATCCATGAGGATTCCGCAGATGGATCCAGACCCTTCAACTTGAACATGTTCTATTTTTTGCGGTGCGGAGGCACGGAGAGAAACCCCACGGAAGCACTCCGCACCTTCCGGATTGTGGACCCATTTAAGTGCATGGGTCAGCATCCAGGATGCGGCGAGCACACGGCTGGCGCCCGCAGATTGTGGACCCGCTGTTTGCGGTCCGCAATACGGGCACGGCCGGGCAACAGCCATGTGCATGAGCCCTAAATGAGAGTGACATAAGGTGAGATCCTATGGAGGGGATGGGGGCTATTCTCACCTGATAAGATGCTCTTCCCATCTCTCATGAACTGGATGGCGTTACAGGTCACGTTGGGGACGGTAATCCTCAGCAATTCCTTGTGGCTGGTGGTGTGCCAAACACGGATGTCATTCTTGGAACAAGTGGCGAATAGTTCTGACGTACCACTGAAAGAGCAAAGTGTAAAGAGCATCCTGATAACAGAGAGCCATAGAATGGCAGTCTATAGCGGTGCATGTGACACCGCACCAGTATACCGTCATACGGTTATGGAGCACGCCGGCGAGACACAATGAGATACGTACAAGGGGAAGACGATGTCGTTGATGGCCTCGCTGTGACAGGTAGCGATGATCTCCTCTTTGAATTCTGGATAGTTAAAGCGATAGATCTGGGACTGTCCGGTCCCAACGAAAAACTGGTGCCCCTGTCCTCTCAGCGTAATGGAGTTCACAGCTCCCTGCAGGTTCACGCTCCTGAAGAACAAGGAAAACAGCAGGTAAGATAATCATAGTGGTGGATATACTAATGTAGGTCGTCTAAAGACGCGCCAAATTTATCACAGTGGCTTAGACTGGATTTTGTGCACGACCAGATATACTGCTGTATCTCTACGCCACCGATTATTTAACTAACTTTGTGCCAAATTTTTGGTGCACGTTGTCGCATCTTAACCCATGCCCCTTTCCGTTAAAGTTTAATGAGATATTACGCCCCAAAAATGTAGACAAAATCACATTAGTAAATTTGCTTTATTCATTTCAAAGCAAATAAAACTGGACTTTGTCGCCACCTGCAGGACACTGATAAAATTACAGGAACCCGATAATTTCCAGGATTTTTAGATCATGACGGACACTTACTTAACGGCTTTGTAGTTTGGGGCTTTGCAGAGGGATATTTTTCCATCTCCGGAGCCAATAATAAACTCTCCAGTTTTCAGCGAGGTCAGAGAGGTCACCCCCTGGTAAAGGAGAGAAGAATGGGGTACGGGGTGACACTGTTAGTGCAGAGGTTCATCATGAGCACTGAAGACCAGACTGTTATCAGTCATTCATATCTCATCTCCACACATTGTCGCACAGGACCTCGCGATCATCTCACCAGGCTGAATCGGTCCTTCTGAGGTCCGCAGCTGTTCAGCAGCTTGTTCTTGGTGTTGACTTTGAGAATATCTCCTGTAGAAGTGCCGCAGTAAAAGCAGCTGTCGTCTTCTGCCACCTAGGAGGACAAGAGAGCGGTGAGAAACGAGGACCACGATGGAGAAAAGTAGAGATGCGAGGATGTCCATAGTCACTGCAGGTGGGATGCTCATTTAAAGGGGGCTGAATATGTCCATATTTAGAGACACCCTTTAAGGTAGGGAGATGTCTAACTCCAGGAGGAGGATACATGAAAGCTTTTTGCAAATTAGGCCTTTAGTGCACCAAGGTGCGGGGACATACTATGCCCCGCCCCCGAGGTGCCTCATATGCATGAACAGTAAGGCCTCCTGCACATGAATGTATATTCTTTCCGTGTCCATTCCGTTTTTTTTTGCAAACCGTATACGGAACTATTCATTTCAATTGGTCCGCCCAAAAAACGGAAGTTACTCCGTGTGCATTCCGTTTCCGTATGTCCGTATTTACGTTCCGCAAAAAAATAGAACATGTCCTATTATTGTCTGCATTACGGACAAGGACGGTCCTGTTTTATCAGGGACCAGCTGTTCCTTTCCGCAAAATACGGACGTCATTCGTATTTTTTGCAGACCCCAAAATACATACGGTCATGTGCATGAGGCCTAAGTCTTTTTCCCTCAAGAACGCCACAACCGATTTCATTTTAAATCAGCAGGATCAATCCCCCCAGGCAGGTTGGAAGCGAACCCGAGTTCGGGAAAAGGTTTCTAACAGTAGAAATTAACTTTTGAAGTTATTTCCTGAAGTCTCGCGAGACTTCCCAAAGTAATAACTTCGGCTCATTCTAATACTTCGGCTCATTCTAATACTGCTCACTTCGTACATTATTCAAACAAAGTTTTATGCGAATGGACTTCGGATGTTTCATCCGAAGTCGATTCGCTCATCCCTAGTAACTACATTACAAACCTTACAATTTTCCAATATGAGGCATCTTTGGGGTTTCTGAGTCATTATAATAATAATAAAATGTATTTATATAGCGCCACCATATTCCGCAGCAGTTTACAAATTCAGAGGGTTCATGTACAAAACAAAACTAACTGGCTGATATGCAGCTGAAACACTAGGAGTCGGGGGCCAAGCTCGCAAGAGTTTACAATCTATGAGGAATTGGGGGTGACACATAAGGTAGTTGATTGTGATAAGTAGGATTTGAGCCATTATTAAACTGACAGGAGTGGAGCCGGACGATCTGCTTCGGGTTTGGGACTACTAGAGGATTGAGTTTAGGCCAGAGGAGTTGGTGGGGGGGAGGTTTAGTCGGGGAACAGTCAGTTTAGGTAGCTTGATAAGCCTGCCGGAAAAGATGTGTTTTTAAGGCACGTTTAAAGGTGGAGAAGTTGTGAATTGACCTGACATTCCGGGGCAGAGTATTCCAGAGAGTAGGTGCAGCTCGAGAAAAGTCTTGAAGACGAGAAGTACGAATTTTAGAGATTATTAATCTTAGGTCGCTAGCAGAACGGAGAGCACGAGTAGGGTGGTAGATGGAGATGAGGGAGGAGATGTATGGAGATGCAGCACTGTGGAGAGCAGGAGTAGGGTGGTAGATGGAGATGAGGGAGGAGATGTATGGAGGTGCAGCACTGTGGAGAGCAGGAGTAGGGTGGTAGATGGAGATGAGGGAGGAGATGTATGGAGATGCAGCACTGTGGAGAGCAGGAGTAGGGTGGTAGATGGAGATGAGGGAGGAGATGTATGGAGATGCAGCACTGTGGAGAGCAGGAGTAGGGTGGTAGATGGAGATGAGGGAGGAGATGTATGGAGGTGCAGCACTGTGGAGAGCAGGAGTAGGGTGGTAGATGGAGATGAGGGAGGAGATGTATGGCGGTGCAGTACTGTGGAGAACAGGAGTAGGGTGGTAGATGGAGATGAGGGAGGAGATGTATGGAGGTGCAGCACTGTGGAGAGCAGGACTAGGGTGGTAGATGGAGATGAGGGAGGAGATGTATGGAGGTGCAGTACTGTGGAGAACAGGAGTAGGGTGGTAGATGGAGATGAGGGAGGAGATGTATGGAGGTGCAGCACTGTGGAGAGCAGGACTAGGGTGGTAGATGGAGATGAGGGAGGAGATGTATGGAGGTGCAGCACTGTGGAGAGCAGGAGTAGGGTGGTAGATGGAGATGAGGGAGGAGATGTATGGAGGTGCAGTACTGTGGAGAACAGGAGTAGGGTGGTAGATGGAGATGAGGGAGGAGATGTATGGAGGTGCAGTACTGTGGAGAACAGGAGTAGGGTGGTAGATGGAGATGAGGGAGGAGATGTATGGAGGTGCAGCACTGTGGAGAGCAGGACTAGGGTGGTAGATGGAGATGAGGGAGGAGATGTATGGAGGTGCAGCACTGTGGAGAGCAGGAGTAGGGTGGTAGATGGAGATGAGGGAGGAGATGTATGGAGGTGCAGTACTGTGGAGAACAGGAGTAGGGTGGTAGATGGAGATGAGGGAGGAGATGTATGGAGATGCAGCACTGTGGAGAGCAGGAGTAGGGTGGTAGATGGAGATGAGGGAGGAGATGTATGGAGGTGCAGCACTGTGGAGAGCAGGAGTAGGGTGGTAGATGGAGATGAGGGAGGAGATGTATGGAGGTGCAGCACTGTGGAGAGCAGGAGTAGGGTGGTAGATGGAGATGAGGGAGGAGATGTATGGAGATGCAGCACTGTGGAGAGCAGGAGTAGGGTGGTAGATGGAGATGAGGGAGGAGATGTATGGAGGTGCAGCACTGTGGAGAGCACGAGTAGGGTGGTAGATGGAGATGAGGGAGGAGATGTATGGAGGTGCAGAACTGTGGAGAACAGGAGTAGGGTGGTAGATGGAGATGAGGGAGGAGATGTATGGAGGTGCAGCACTGTGGAGAGCACGAGTAGGGTGGTAGATGGAGATGAGGGAGGAGATATATAGAGGTGCAGCACTGTGGACAGCTTTGTGGGTGAGGGTGAGAAGTTTGAACTGTATTCTGTGGTGGATGGGCAACCAGTGAAGTGACTGGCACAGACTAGTGGCATCAGTGTAGCGGTTGGCTGGATAGATTTAGGACAGACTGAAGGGGAGGGTTTAGTGAGAGGGAGACCAATTAGAGAACAGTGTCCTTAAAGGTTTCCTGTCAACAGAATTAACCCTAGCACTAGCTGACATTAGCGATGTGCTAATGTCAGCTGAACCTTACTAGCCTATTCCTACTTTTATCTGTGCCCCCGTTACTCCAGAAATATAACTTTTATAATATGCTAATTGGCCTCTAGGTGCGGGGGGGGGGGGGGGGGGGGGGGTTCCCCCTGCTCCTAGAGGCTCCGTTCTCCCACCTCTGGCCACGCCCTGCTACACTAGATTGACAGGCAGCCTTCACTTCCAACTGCCGGCCCTGTGAACTAGGGAAATCTCACGCCGTTCAGTATTCGGCACAGGCGCAGTGAGGAAGCAGGCCCTTCACTCACTGCGCCGAATACCGAATGGGATAGCGTAGACGCGAGATTTACACAGCAGACAGGGCCGGCAGTAGGAGACCAACGCTGCCTGGCCCTGTCAATCTAGTGTAGCAGAGCGTGGCCAGAGGCGGGAGAACGGAGACTCTAGCAGCAGGGGCAACGGCCCCCCCCCCCCCCCCTGCTCCTAGAGGCTAATAAGCATATTACAAAAGTTATTTTTCTCAAGTAACGGGGGCATAGATAAAAGTAGGAATAGGCTAGTAAGGTTCAGCTGACATTAGCACATCGCTAATGTCCGCTAGTTTAATAGGGTTAATTTTGGTGACAGAAACCCTTTAAGGCCAATTGAGTGGAGCATGGTGAGGAGGAGTTTATGGTCTACGGTATCAAACGCTGCAGAGAGATCCAGCAGAATCAGTAGAGAATAGTCACCATTTCTTTTTGCTGTTAGGAGATCGTTAGACACTTTAGTAAGGGCAGGGTCTGTAGAGTGAAGAGGGCGAAAGGCAGATTGTAAGGGGTCAAGAAGAGAGTTTGCAGAGAGATAGCTTATTAAGCGAGAGTAGACAAGACGTTCAAGGAGTTTAGAGATGAAGGGGAGGTTAGAAACAGGTCTGTAGTTAGCAGCACAGGTCGGGTCAAGAGATGGTTTCTGTAGTAGTAGGGTGATAATAGAGTGTTTGAAAGAGGAGGGAAAGATACCAGAAGAGAGAGTAAAGAGGTTAAAAACTGTAGGTAGGTGAGTGATGACAGCCAGGGAGAGGGACTGGAGGAGGTGTGATGGAATAGGATCACTGCTACAGGTCGTGGGTCGAGAAGAAGAGAGAAGCCTGGAAACTTCTTCCTCTGTTAAAGCGTCAAAAGAGGAGAGAGAGCATGTGGAGGAATGGGAGGGAGGAGGATTGAAATAGTTTGGGGACTGGGAGATTATTTCCGGGCGGATACTGCCAATCTTGTCTCTGAAGTAAGTGGCCATGCCATCAGCGCAGAAGTCAGTGACTGGGTTCTGTAACTTTAGGGCTCAGAAGGGAGTGAAAAGAGTCAAAAAGTTGTTTTGGGTTATTTGAGAGTGAGGAGATGAGAGGTGAAGTACTTTTGTTTGGCAATGTTGAGAGCCGAATTGTATGTTTTGAGCATAAATTATAATGGAGGAAGTCTGCTGGTATTCGTGATTTTCTCCATAAGCACATCTGGAGCAGGGCTGGAGAAAACGTGTTTCAGGTGTGTGCCAGGGCTGCCGTGTTCTGTGTCCAGAGGGTCGGATTGATATTGGAGAAACTTCATCTAGGGTGGTTTTGAGGGTCTGGTTGTAATGATTGGCAGCCAGGTCTGGACAGGGGAGGGAAGGAATTGGGGTAAGAGCTAATTGTAGGGTGCCAATAAGTTGCTGGCAGTTAAAGGGATTGTCCGGATTCAGAGCTGAACCCGGACACACCTCAGTTTTCCCCCCGGCAGCCCCCCTGACTTGAGCATCGGAGCAGTTCATGCTCCGATCCTCTCCTTTGCCCTGCGCTAAATCGCGCACGGCAAAGACATTTTCAGGAGTCCCGGTGACGAACCAGGCTCTCCATGGGGCTGCCAGGAAGCCTGGTGACGTCACCGGCACTGATGGGCGGGCTTTAGCGCTGCCCTAGCCTTGATCATGCGTGGCAGAGGAAGTAAGTTGTGATAGGCCAAGAGAGGAGGTTAAAGAAAGAAAGTGAGCGGCTGATGGGGAGATCGGATCATCAATGTGTACTAATTTCCAGACCTCTCAGATAGGCGAGACCTGTGTTGGTTGGATTATACTTACCTGATCCCCAGCGCTAGGTCCCAGTTAGCTCGCTCCCAGCCTCCGCTGCTGGCGTGAGGTCCCTCCACGTAAACTTCTGGATTGACGCCGCTGCAGCCAATCACTAGCAGCACTGATGTGCTCCCCTTGCATGATGCAACCATTTGACATGACTCAAGGGGAGCAGCGATTGGCTGCAGCGGCATCACACAGGATGTTTACATGGAGGGACCGGGATCCGGTAAGTATGATCACCAATGCGGGCCCGGCCAGTCTGAGAGGTCTGGACAACCCCTTAAAACAAATTAAAAAAAAACAATCAGAAGCCCCCTATAAGGGGCCTCTACACACGGCAGGTTTTGTCCACATATGGCTTGCAGAAATCCATGTCCTTCCTGCCAGAACAACCCTATTCAAATGAGGGGAACTGATTTTCAGTTGCAGAAATTTCTGCACCAAAATCTGCCGCGTGTGAAGGCGTCCTAACGAGTGTCATCCAGAAATACATCTCCCTCTGCCTCCATTATGTCTGCGGGACTCCAGGCGTCTGAGAACACCACTAAAATCCTCCCTGCGAAAAAAGTGGATTCTCTCCGCATGGTACTCACCGTCAGGCAGGTGACCACCCGCTTAAGCTGACCCATCTGACATTCGGTGGGGCGCATTTTCCGGTTGGGCAGATCCACCTCCCACACACGCAGGGTCCCGCTGTGAACAGACGAAGAGGTCAGATTCCATTATGGTCCCTTTCTTGCCGTTTCCAGTGGCAACTAGCAGAATTATGAGTGCAGCTCAGACATTAATGCATACATCTGTCTTTATAAACCACTAGCAAAAGGACCCAGCTTCGCACAGGTTTATTTCAGTTTCCCCCATAACAGTGACCTCTACAGTACCCGCCCCTTTAACATTGACCTCCACAGTGCCCACCCCTTTATCAATGACTTTTACAGTGCCCGCCCCTTTAACAGTGACCACCCCTTTAGCATTGACTACCCCTTTAAAAGTGACCTTCATAGTGGCCGCCCCGTTAACAGTAACCTTCACAGTGCCCGCCCCTTTAACAGTGACTTTCACAGTGCAGCCCCTTTAACAGAGACCTTCACAGTGCCCGCCCCTTTAAAAGTGACTTTCACAGTGCCCGCCCCTTTAACAGTGACTTTTACAGTGACTGGCCCTTTAACAGTGACTTTTACAGTGACCGCCCCTTTAACAGTGACTTTCACAGGGACTTACATATACAGTGTACAGTACTGGAAAAAGATGAAGAACACCTAGAAGGAGATCAAAGCCTCCTCACAGTATGGAGAGGCTGGAGGATGTCACATGTGGAGATCAATGATCCAGGATCCTTACTTTATATACAGAGGCTCCATGGACTTACAGAACTGTTCACTGACTGACAGATCAACTGCAGAAAGTTCTCCAGGGGCTCTTTTATCCTTTCCGCTGGTGCATATTACTTATCCTTTACTGACTAAGCTATACCCTCTGTTATACTCCAGAGCTGCACTCACTATTCTGCTGGTGCAGTCACTGTGTACATACATTACATTACTTATCCTGTACTGATCCTGAGTTACATCCTGTATTATACTCCAGAGCTGCACTCACTATTCTGCTGGTGCAGTCACTGTGTACATACATTACATTACTTATCCTGTACTGATCCTGAGCTACATTCTGTATTATACTCCAGAGCTGCACTCACTATTCTGCTGGTGAAGTCACTGTGTACATACATTACATTACTTATCCTGTACTGATCCTGAGTTACATCCTGTATTATACTCCAGAGCTGCACTCACTATTCTGCTGGTGGAGTCACTGTATACATACATTACATTACTTATCCTGTACTGATCCTGAGTTACATCCTGTATTATACTCCGGAGCTGCACTCACTATTCTGCTGGTGGAGTCACTGTGTACATACATTACATTACTTATCCTGTACTGATCCTGAGTTACATCCTGTATTATACTCCAGAGCTGCACTCACTATTCTGCTATGTGCTATGGCTGTAAGGTCATCCTTTGTAGACCACGCAGAACTTACTTTCCTCCTGTTATAAACACGTCATCGCAGTTGTTGGTGAAGGTGACGGTCAGGGCGTGTCCTGCGCTGACAGAAGACGCTGGGCTGCCACAAATAGCTTCTCTGGTGGCCACGTTCCACAGGACGACACTATGAGACAGAAAAAGACAGTTCAGAAGATAAATACTTACCAGCAGATCAGGAACAGGATGGCAGAGGTAAGTCACTGTGTGAGAAAATGGCCGCAGAACTTATCATAGTCACCTGGTCGGCTTCGCCAACTTACCTGCCATCATCCTGCCCTCCAAGAGACACCAGGAATCGGTCATTTGGAGAGAAGGCTAGCGCCTCCACCTTGACTTTGTGTAGACTGAGCTTCGCGCAGGACTCTCTCTTGGCGTAGTCCCAAAGGAAAATATCTGCCTGTGAAAAAAGATTTTTGTTAGAACTCCAGAGCTTAATTCACAATCATGTAAGCTTCAGAGCTGAAATCTCTCAGCATTTCTTGGATATTCTGTATC
The DNA here is from genome assembly GCF_014858855.1 of Bufo gargarizans. NCBI lineage: Eukaryota > Metazoa > Chordata > Amphibia > Anura > Bufonidae > Bufo > Bufo gargarizans. Next base: position 42,303,616 of record NC_058085.1, read on the forward strand.
TTTACAGAACTTGCTCTGGTGATTTGCATGTAAAAAAAACGACCTTCCTCTCCCTGCATTATAAGGGCTCAGGTAAGAGCTTCCTGACTGTTTCCAATCAGTAGAACTGTGAATTCAGCTCTGGGCTAGAACACAGGCTGTGACCCAGGTTCAGTACAACCAAAATTATGAGTTTCTTACCTTGAAGCCCATGTAGGTGACTTGTCCTGAGGCCAGGTATTTCCCGGACTTGGAGACGGCCACGCAGGACACGTTATTGGTGTGACCGTGCAGGAAGTGCTGCTTGTGTCTGTTCACACTCTGGATAATGACTGTGCACCCCAAGGGGTAGATGAGGTGTTCTCTGTCCGGATGACTGATCAGCCCAGAGGGCACGTGCCCTGGAACAGAAAGGGGTTAAAGTGACACACCCTTAAACTAATCTACACCCCATATATACCTACACACTGCCAGAAAGGTCCGCATAACAGTGTCCTCAACAGATCCCCCATAACAGTGTCATCCACAGATCCCCCATAACAGTGTGTCATCCACAGATCCCCCATAACAGTGTGTCATCCACAGATCCCCCATAACAGTGTGTCATCCACAGACCCATAACAGTGTGTCATCCACAGATCCCCATAACAGTGTCTCACAGATCCCATAACAGTGTCATCCACAGATCCCATAACAGTGTGTCATCCACAGATCCCCCATAACAGTGTTCATCCACAGATCCCCCATAACAGTGTCATCCACAGATCCCCCATAACAGTGTGTCATCCACAGATCCCCATAACAGTGTGTCATCCACAGATCCCATAACAGTGTGTCATCCACAGATCCCCCATAACAGTGTGTCATCCACAGATCCCCCATAACAGTGTGTCATCCACAGATCCCCATAACAGTGTGTCATCCACAGATCCCCCATAACAGTGTCATCCACAGATCCCCATAACAGTGTGTCATCCACAGATCCCCCATAACAGTGTGTCATCCACAGATCCCCATAACAGTGTGTCATCCACAGATCCCTCATAACAGTGTGTCATCCACAGATCCCTCATAACAGTGTGCCTCCACAGATCCCCCATAACAGTGTGCCATCCACAGATCCCCCATAACAGTGTGTCAGCCACAGATCCCCCATAAACAGTGTGTCATCCACAGATCTTCCATAACAGTGTGTCATCCACAGATCCCCCATAACAGTGTGTCATCCACAGATCCCCCATATCAGTGGTGTCATCCACAGATCCCCCATAACAGTGTCATCCAAAAATCCCCCATAAACAGTGTGTCATCCACAGATCCCCATAACAGTGTGTCATCCACAGATCCCCCATAACAGTGTGTCATTCACAGATCCCCCATAACAGTGTGTCATCCACAGATCCCCATAACAGTTTGTCATCCACAAATCCCCCATAACAGTGTCCTCCACAGATGCCCCATAACAGTGTGTCATCCACCAGATCCCCCATAACAGTGTCATTCACAGATCCCCCATAACAGTGTCATCCACAGATCTCCCATAACAGTGTGTCATCCTCAGATGCCCCATAACAGTGTCATCCACAGATCCCCATAACAGTGTGTCACCCACAGATCCCTCTAACAGTGTCCTCCACAGATTCCCCATAACAGTGTGTCATCCCAGATGCCCCATAGACAGTGTCATACACAGATCCCCCATAACAGTGTCATCCACAGGTCCCCCATAACAGTGTCATCCACAGATCTCTCATAACAGTGTGTCAATCCACAGATCTCTCATAACAGTGTGTCATCCACAGATCCCCCATAACAGTGTGTCATCCACAGATCCCCCATAACAGGTGTTCATCCACAGATCCCCCATAACAGTGTGTCATCCAACAGATCCACATAACAGTGTCATCCACAGATCCCCCATAACAGTGTCATCAACAGATCCCCCATACCAGTGGGGTCGATCCACAGATCCCCATAACAGTGTGTCATCCACAGAGTGCCCCATAAACAGTGTTGTCATCCACAGATGCCCCTAAACAGATGTGTCAATCACAGATTCCCCCATAACAGTGTGTCAATCCACAGATGCCCCATAACAGGTGTCATCCACAGATGCCCCCATAACAGTGTCATCCACAGATTCCCCATAACAGTGTCATCCACAGATCCCCCATAACAGTTGTCATCCACAGATCTCCCAGAACAGGTGTCATTCACAGATCTCCCATAACAGTGTGTCATCCACAGATGCCCCATAAAAGTGTGTCCATCCACAGATGCCCCATAACAAGGTGTCATCCAACAGATTCCCCCATAACAGTGTGTCATCCACAAATTCCCCATAACAGTGGTCATCCACAGATGCCCACATAAACAGATGTCATCCACAGATGCCATAACAGTGTGTCATCCACAGACCCATAACAGTGTCATCCACAGATCCCCATAACAGTGTGTCATCCACAGATCCCCCATAACAGTGTGTCATCCACAGATCCCCCATAACAGTGTCATCCACAGACCCCATAACAGTGTGTCATCCACAGATCCCCATAACAGTGTCATCCACAGATCCCCCATAACAGTGTGTCATCCACAGATCCCCATAACAGTGTCATCCACAGATCCCCCATAACATGTGTCATCCACAGATCCCCCATAACAGTGTCATCCACAGATCCCCCATAACAGTGTCATCCACAGATCCCCATAACAGTGTGTCATCCACAGACCCCATAACAGTGTCATCCACAGATCCCCATAACAGTGTCATCCACAGATCCCCATAACAGTGTCATCCACAGATCCCCATAACAGTGTCATCCACAGATCCCCCATAACAGTGTGTCATCCACAGATCCCCATAACAGTGTCATCCACAGCCCCATAACAGTGTCATCCACAGATCCCCCATAACAGTGTGTCATCCACAGATCCCCCATAACAGTGTGTCATCCACAGATCCCCATAACAGTGTCATCCACAGCCCCATAACAGTGTCATCCACAGATCCCCATAACAGTGTGTCCCACAGATCCCCCATAACAGTGTCATCCAGATCCCATAACAGTGTCATCCACAGACCCCATAACAGTGTGTCATCCACAGATCCCCATAACAGTGTGTCATCCACAGATCCCCCATAACAGTGTCATCCACAGATCCCCCATAACAGTGTCATCCACAGATCCCCCATAACAGTGTGTCATCCACAGATCCCATAGTCATCCACAGATCCCCCATAACAGTGTCATCCACAGATCCCCATAACAGTGTGTCATCCACAGATCCCCCATAACAGTGTGTCATCCACAGATCCCCCATAACAGTGTGTCATCCACAGATCCCCATAACAGTGTGTCATCCACAGATCCCCATAACAGTGTGTCATCCACAGCCCCATAACAGTGTGTCATCCACAGATCCCCATAACAGTGTTCATCCACAGATCCCCCATAACAGTGTGTCATCCACAGATCCCCATAACAGTGTGTCATCCACAGATCCCCATAACAGTGTGTCATCCACAGATCCCCCATAACAGTGTCATCACAGATCCCCATAACAGTGTCATCCACAGATCCCCCATAACAGTGCGTCATCCACAGATCCCCCTAACAGTGTGTCATCCCAGATCCCCATAACAGTGTCATCCACAGATCCCCATAACAGTGTGTCACCCAGATCCCCCATAACAGTGTCCTCCACAGATCCCCCTAACAGTGGTCATCCCAGATCCCCATAACAGTGTCATCACAGATCCCCCATAACAGTGTCATCCACAGATCCCCCATAACAGTGCCATCCACAGATCCCCCATAACAGTGTCATCCACAGATCCCCCATAACAGTGTGTCATCCACATATCCCCATAACAGTGTCATCCACAGATCCCCCATAACATGTGTCATCCACAGATCCCCCATAACAGTGTGTCATCCACAGATCCCCATAACAGTGTGTCATCCACAGATCCCCATAACAGTGTCATCCACAGATCCCCCATAACAGTGTCATCCACAGATCCCCATAACATGTGTCATCCACAGATCCCCCATAACAATGTGTCATCCACAGATCCCCCATAACATGTGTCATCCACAGATCCCCCATAACAGTGTCATCCACAGATCCCCATAACAGTGTCATCCACAGATCCCCATAACAGTGTCATCCACAGATCCCCCATAACAGTGTCATCCACAGATCCCCCATAAGTGTCATCCACAGATCCCCCATACAGTGTCATCCACAGATCCCCATAACAGTGTGTCATCCACAGATCCCCCATAACAGTGTGTCATCCACAGATCCCCCATAACAGTGTGTCATCCACAGATCCCCATAACAGTGTGTCATCCACAGATCCCCCATAACAGTGTGTCATCCACAGATCCCCCATAACATGTGTCATCCACAGATCCCCCATAACAGTGTGTCATCCACAGATCCCCCATAAAAGTGGTCATCCACAGATCCCCCATAACAGGTGTCATCCACAGATGCCCCATAACAATGTGTCATCCACAGATGCCCCATAACAATGTGTCATCCACAGATCCCCCATAACAATGTGTCATCCACAGATCCCCCATAACAGTGTCATCCACAGATCCCCCATAACAGTGTCATCCACAGATCCCCCATAACAGTGTCATCCACAGATCCCCCATAACAGTGTCATCCACAGATCCCCCATAACAGTGTTGTCATCCACAGATCCCCATAACAGTGTGTCATCCACAGATGCCCCATAACAATGTGTCATCCACAGATCCCCCATAACAGTGTGTCATCCACAGATTCCCCCATAACAGTGTGTCATCCACAGATTCCCCCATAACAGTGTCATCCACAGATGCCCCCATAACAGTGTCATCCACAGATCCCCCATAACAGTGTCATCCACAGATCCCCCATAACAGTGTCATCCACAGATCCCCATAACAGTGTGTAATCCACAGATCCCCATAACAGTGTCATCCACAGATCCCCATAACATGTGTCATCCACAGATCCCCCATAACAGTTTGTCATCCACAGATCCCCCATAACAGTGTGTCATCCACAGATCCCCCATAACAGTGTCATCCACAGATCCCCATAACAGTGTCATCCACAGATCCCCATAACAGTGTGTCATCCACAGATCCCCATAACAGTGTCATCCACAGATCCCCCATAACAGTGTGTCATCCACAGATCCCCCATAACAGTGTGTCATCCACAGATCCCCCATAACAGTGTCATCCACAGATCCCCATAACAGTGTGTCATCCACAGATCCCCATAACAGTGTCATTCACAGATCCCCCATAACAGTGTGTCATCCACAGATCCCCATAACAGTGTCATCCACAGATCCCCCATAACATGTGTCATCCACAGATCCCCCATAACAATGTGTCATCCACAGATCCCCCATAACAGTGTCATCCACAGATCCCCATAACAGTGTGTCATCCACAGATGCCCCATAACAGTGTCATCCACAGATCCCCCATAACAGTGTCATCCACAGATCCCCCATAACAGTGTCATCCACAGATCCCCCATAACAGTGTCATCCACAGATCCCCCATAACAGTGTGTCACCCACAGATGCCCCATAACAGTGTCATCCACATATCACCCATAACAGTGTCATCCACAGATCCCCCATAACAGTGTGTCATCCACAGATCCCCCATAACAGTGTGTCATCCACAGATCCCCCATAACAGTGTCATCCACAGATCCCCCATAACAGTGTCCATCCACAGATCCCCCATAACAGTGTGTCACCCACAGATCCCCCATAACAGTGTCCATCCCATATCACCCATAACAGTGTCATCCACAGATCCCCCATAACAGTGTGTCATCCACAGATCCCCCATAACAGTGTGTCATCCACAGATCCCCATAACAATGTGTCATCCACCAGATCCCCCATAACAGTGTCATCCACAGATCCCCCATAACAGTGTGTCATCCACAGATCCCCCATAAGTGTATCATCCACAGATCCCCATTACAGTGTCATCCACAGATCCCCCATAACAGTGTGTCATCCACAGATCCCCCATAACAGTGTGTCATCCACAGATCCCCCATAACAGTGTGTCATCCACAGATCCCCATAACAGTGTGTCATCCACAGATCCCCATAACAGTGTGTCATCCACAGATCCCCATAACAGTGTGTCATCCACAGATCCCCCATAACAGTGTCTCATCCACAGATCCCCCATAACAGTGTGTCATCCACAGATCCCCCATAAGTGTGTCATCCACAGATCCCCCATAACAGTGTGTCATCCACAGATCCCCCATAACAGTGTCATTCACAGATCTCCCATAACAGTGTCATCCACAGATCCCCCATAACAGTGCGTCATCCACAGATCCCCCATAACAGTGTGTCATCCCCAGATGCCCCATAACAGTGTCATCCACAGATTCCCCATAACAGTGTGTCACCCACAGATCCCTCATAACAGTGTCCTCCACAGATTCCCCATAACAGTGTGTCATCCCCAGATGCCCCATAACAGTGTCATACACAGATCCCCCATAACAGTGTCATCCACAGATCCCCCATAACAGTGTCATCCACAGATCCCCCATAACAGTGTGTCATCCACAGATTCCCCCATAACAGTGTGTCATCCACAGATTCCCCCATAACAGTGTAATCCACAGATGCCCCATAACAGTGTCATCCACAGATCCCCCATAACAGTGTCATCCACAGATGCCCCATAACAGTGTGTCATCCACATATCACCCATAACAGTGTCATCCACAGATCCCCCATAACAGTGTGTCATCCACAGATCCCCCATAACAGTGTGTCATCCACAGATGCCCCATAACAGTGTCATCCACAGATGCCCCATAACAGTGTCATCCACAGATCCCCCATAACAGTGTGTCATCCACAGATGCCCATAACAATGTGTCATCCACAGATCCCCCATAACAATGTGTCATCCACAGATCCCCCATAACAATGTGTCATCCACAGATCCCCCATAACAGTGTCATCCACAGATCCCTACCCATAACAGATATGTGTCATCCACAGATGCCCCATAACAGTGTCATCCACAGATCCCCCATAACAGTGTCATCCACAGATCCCCCATAAGTGTATCATCCACAAGATCCCCCAATACAGTGTCATCCACAGATCCCCCATAAACAGTGTGTCATCCACAGATCCCACATAACAGTGTGTCATCCACAGATCCCCATAACAGTGTGTCATCCACAGATCCCCATAACAGTGTGTCATCCACAGATCCCCCATAACAGTGTGTCATCCACAGATCCCCCATAACAGTGTGTCCATCCACAGATCCCCCATAACAGTGTGTCATCCACAGATCCCCATAACAGTGTCATCCACAGATCCCCCATAACAGTGTGTCATCCACAGATGCCCCATAACAATGTGTCATCCACAGATGCCCCATAACAATGTGTCATCCACAGATCCCCATACAATGTGTCATCCACAGATCCCCATACAATGTGTCATCCACAGATCCCCCATAACAAGTGTGTCATCCACAGATCCCCCATAACAGTGTGTCATCCACAGATCCCCCATAACATGTGTCCATCCACAGATCCCCATAACAGTGTGTCATCCACAGATCCCCCATACAGTGTGTCATCCACAGGAATCCCCCAGAAGTTGTATCACCACAGATCCCCCATTACAGTGTCATCCACAGATCCCCCATAACAGTGTGTCATCCACAGATCCCACATAACAGTGTGTCATCCACAGATCCCCCATAACAGTGTGTCATCCACAGATCCCCCATAACAGTGTGTCATCCACAGATCCCCCATAACAGTGTGTCCATCCACAGATCCCCCATAACAGTGTGTCATCCCACAGATCCCCCAATAACAGTGTGTCATCCACAGCTCCCCCATAACAGTGTCATCCACAGATCCCCCATAACAGTGTGTCATCCACAGATGCCCCATAACAATGTGTCATCCACAGATGCCCCATAACAATGTGTCATCCACAGATCCCCCATAACAATGTGTCATCCACAGATCCCCCATAACAATGTGTCATCCACAGATCCCCCATAACAGTGTGTCATCCACAGATCCCCCATAACAATGTGTCATCCACAGATCCCCCCATAACAGTGTCATCCACAGATCCCCCATAACAGTGTGTCATCCACAGATCCCCCATAAGTGTATCATCCACAGATCCCCCATTACAGTGTCATCCACAGATCCCCCATAACAGTGTGTCATCCACAGATCCCACATAACAGTGTGTCATCCACAGATCCCCCATAACAGTGTGTCATCCACAGATCCCCCATAACAGTGTGTCATCCACAGATCCCCCATAACAGTGTGTCATCCACAGATCCCCCATAACAGTGTGTCATCCACAGATCCCCATAACAGTGTGTCTCCACAGATCCCCATAACAGGTGTGTCATCCACAGATCCCCATAACAGTGTGTCATCCACAGATCCCCCATAACAGTGGTCTCATCCACATGGATCCCCCAATAAACAATGTGTCATCCACAGATCCCACATAACAATGTGTCATCTCACAGATCCCCCATAACAATGTGTCATCCACGAGATCGCCCCATAACAGTGTGTCATCCACAAGATTCCCCCATAACAATGTGTCATCCACAGATCCCCCCATAACAGTGTCATCCACAGATCCCCCATAACAGTGTGTCATCCACAGATCCCCATAAGTGTATCATCCACAGATCCCCCATTACAGTGTCATCCACAGATCCCCCATAACAGAATGTGTCATCCACAGATCCCACATAACTAGTGTGTTCATCACAGATCCCCATAACCGTGTGTCATCCAACAGATCCCCATAACAGTGTGTCATCCACAGATCCCCCATAACAGTGTGTCATCCAACAGATCCCCATAACAGTGTGTCATCCACAGATCCCCATAACAGTGGTCATCCACAGATCCCCATAACAGTGTGTCATCACAGATCCCCATAACAGTGTGTCATCCACAGATCCCCCATAACAGTGTCTCATCCACAGATCCCCCATAACAGTGTGTCATCCACAGATCCCCATAACAATGTGTCATCCACAGATCCCCCATAACAGTGTGTCATCCACAGATCCCCCATAACAATGTGTCATCCACAGATCCCCATAACAGTGTCATCCACAGATCCCCCATAACAGTGTGTCATCCACAGATCCCCCATAAGTGTATCATCCACAGATCCCCCATTACAGTGTCATCCACAGATCCCCCATAACAGTGTGTCATCCACAGATCCCACATAACAGTGTGTCATCCACAGATCCCCCATAACAGTGTGTCATCCACAGATCCCCCATAACAGTGTGTCATCCACAGATCCCCCATAACAGTGTGTCATCCACAGATCCCCATAACAGTGTGTCATCCACAGATCCCCATAACAGGTGTCATCCACAGATCCCCATAACAGTGTGTCATCCACAGATCCCCATAACAGTGTGTCATCCACAGATCCCCCATAACAGTGTCTCATCCACAGATCCCCCATAACAGTGTGTCATCCACAGATCCCCCATAAGTGTGTCATCCACAGATCCCCCATAACAGTGTGTCATCCACAGATCCCCCATAACAGTGTGTCATCCACAGATGCCCCATAACAGTGTGTCAGCCACAGATCCCCCATAACAGTGTATTTTGGATTTGGTGATGTTTTATTGTGATGCCATCCTTTAGGTATTGTGTATGGACATGTGGTGGTATATTTGGTTACTTGTGCACTATAGAGCGGGTTTATTTAAGGCCCTGTTGCTTCGCTTGTGATTCTGTTTGTCACTATTATTACACTGGATTTATGTAATATTTATCTATTACCTGCGGCCAGATTCTATTATTTCCCCTCTGCCCCCCCTTTCTAAGGAATGGGGGCTCTGCATGGAAAGGCATGAGCGCTGCAGCCCCCCATTAATGTAATGCAGGTAGGTAGTTGGGGGGAGGGGGGCGGGTAATGAAAATGTAGGTGTCCAGCACAATACAGGGCCCCTCTCACTCTACTCACCATTAAATCCGATGACTGACTCCAGCTCCAGCTGCAGTCCGTCGTCCTGGATCGGGGATGCCATGTTGTCCCTCGGTGCTCCTTCCTCTCTGTTTTACTGTACGGTTCTAGACCGCTTCCTCCGGTCTCCTAGCAACGGGTCCTACGTTGTGTTATTGCCGTCGGCATGGATACGACGCACGGAGCATGCGCATTCCTCCTTGTGAGAAATCTGGTCACCGGGTTGACTTCAGAGTAGGCACTGCGCATGCGCTGTCGGTGCGTGGCAGCTACCGCGCATGCGCTTCTTTAGGCGCCTAATTTCCTGTCAGCAGTGCTAAATTCATAATTTATTTTCCAAAAAGACTAGTGACTCGGTGTAATAATATAGATTTTTATTAACTATTGAACAGTTTAACCATGTGGAGGGTAGAATCCAAATGTACAATTATTTAGTCTTAATAAACAACCAAGCTGAACATTTTACAATGGTTATTCGCTCTTTTTGTGACAAAAGTAAAATATGAGGAAAAAAAAAAAAACTATAAAAAAAAATGACATGGCTGCCACAATATTCCAGTAAGTTCCCTTAAAATAAAAAGAAAAAAAATGATGGGTTAATGGCGATTTTGGCCATGACACGACCAGAGATCGTAGTACAGAGCTGCCTGCGTCGTAACTAGGGTGTCGTGACGTAGTCAGTTCTATGACTGCAACACGACTCTAAAAATACAGCAGGTTTAGGTTCTTATGACTGTCGTGTGGCAGTAACCATTGGGTCGCAACGCAAACCCATTTGCTTTCCTTAGTTGGATGCAGGCGGTGCTGCGCTGCAACGTCAGTTCTTTGTGCGTTTTTCTGTGTGCATTTCACTCTTTTCAATGCAAAGGTGAGATCTACAGGGAAACCACAAGTAACATATGCGTTTTTTGGTGAAACGCACAGAACATGGTGCCGATTTTTAGCTTTATGCCTTAGGTCTCATGCACATAACCAAATAATTGAAAGAAGAAAAAATAGAGGCACTCACCGTCCACTTTCTACGGCAGTTTTATTGTAATTAAAATCACGGTAGATGCGGGGCACCGCACAAAACCGTATCCATTTTTTGGTCCGTAAGAGACAGGTGACGTCCATGTTGTGTCTGGTTTTTGCGGGCCCATTGACTTTAGTTGGTCCGTGGTCTGCAAGTTGCAGACAGCACACAGATGAATTCCGTGTGCAGTCTGTTTTTTTTTGCGGACCCTATGAAATGAATGGGTCCGTGTGCGCGGATCAGACACAATTGTGTGTGTGAGGCCTTACTGACATGTCTGCGAATTGCAGATGTGTACCGTCCGGGTCCTCCATAGACAGCCTACATCTGTCAGCAGATTTGTACCTATGACACTGGCTGACCTGTTACATGTGCACTTGGCAGCTGAAGACGTCTGTGTTGGTCCCATCTTCATATGTGTCCGCATTGCTGAGAAAAATGATGTTTTAATATATGCAAATTAGTCTCTAGGAGCAACGGGGGTGTTGCCATTGCACCTAGAGCCTTAGTTCTCTCTGCAACTGCTGCGTCCTCTGCACTTTGATTGACAGGGCCAGGTATGATGATTAGGGATGAGCGAATCGACTTTGGATGTTTCATTCACATAAAACTTTGTTCCAATACTGTATGGAGCAGGAGCTCCGTTAGAATGTATTGGCTCCGATGAGACGAAGCTATTGCTTTGCGAAGTCTCGCAAGACTTCGATTAATTTCAGAAATTGATTTAGGGTCCATTCACACGTCGGTAGTGTATTGCAGATCCGCAATTTGCGGACCCATTTGTAGACGTGTGAATGGGGCTTTATACTGTAAAAAAAAAATAACATTTCCCGAACTCGGGTTAGATTCCAAGTGGTAAATGTTTTTTTACAGTACAAATTCATTTATGAAGTTATTACCAAAGTCTCGCAATAACTTGGGCTCATTGGAGCCAATACATTCTAATACTGAACAGAGCTCCTGCTCCGTACAGTTTTAGAACGGAGTTTTATGCGAATCGACTTCGGATGTTTCATCCGAAGTCGATTCGCTCATCCCTAGTGATGATGTTTACACTGCCTGGTCCTGTCAATCAAAGTGGACAGAACACGGCAGTTGCAGAGAAAGCAGAGCCTCTAGGTGTAATGGTAACGCCCCCATTGCTCCTAGAGGCTCATTTGCATATACTAACACATTTTTCTCAGCAATGCGGGCACATATGTACATGGGTCCAACTTCAGCTGCCGAGTGCACATGTAACAGGTCAGCCAGTGTCATAGGTACAAATCTGCTGACAGATGCCCTTTAATGTGTGTATTCACACATCCGTAAATTTCCACGTGTTTACGTCACAGAAGCATCACTTATTTATGTCCGTGCTGACGGATCCTGTGTTTCGTGGATCATTCATTTTCAGCTGACCATTGTCCATGGAATTCGGATGACATACATTGGGCAAAACACACGGACCGAACATGGATCCTTCACGGACATCTTCTTGGATGAACCACTGGCCATGATGTCACGTATGTGTGAATGAGGCCTTACTAACAGAAAATCTGCACATTTTATGTGCATTTGAGCACCAAAAACTGCATGTTTTTGGTGCGGATTTGATGCGGTTTTGCCACAGCTCTCACCCTTCCATTAAACAAAAAAAATTAAAAAAGGGAGGGGGCAATCCGCATAAAAGACCCGCACAAACAGTTGACAGGCTGCAGATTATAAAAATCCGCGCGGCAGGCCAATTTCCGAATGGAATAAAAAAAGCGACGTGTACATGAGATTTGTCTATTCTCATACACTTTGCTGGCGCTGTATCGCAGCATGTCAACTGTGCAAATTTTGGTGCGAATTTCTCCCTTTGCAATGGAAGGGTTAAATCTGCGGCAAAACCGCATCAAATGCGGATTTGGTGCGGAAACCTAAAAAAATCTGCTCGGAAATTCGTATGGAATTTTCTGCACGCCTAAGTTCACAGAGGTTTATATTTGTAGCGCAAAAATCTAATCCAGAATCTGCAGAGAAATTTAAAAAAAATGTTATAAAAATTTTGCAACAAATTGTGCTGGTTTTTCTGCAGATTTTTTTGCAGTGGATTCTAAGACTTGAGATAAAAAAAATCGTTCTGATCATATTTCTGCCGCTTCTGTGCCGAGGCTTCCCTGGTCCCTCGACCGGCTCCTGTACCAGCAGTGACGATTGAGCACATGAGCTGTCACGTTTCGGCGCATCATCAGAATGACCTAGGGAACCGCCACCAGACTGATTTTCCAAATGCGAATCCATCTGCAGCATTTCTGCCAGCGTGCCGTAACCCACAGCTTTTTTAAACCTGCGCACGATATTGCAGAGTGTTTAGCACCGAGGGAACAGTACATTTCCACCCATAAGATAAGGCTGTTGTCAGTTTATGCAAATCTCATCATACATTTCCAGACGGAATAACAGAGGAACAGCAAAATGCAGAATTTTAAGAAAACGTTCTCTAAAATGTTTATTATATGAGGAATAGCGCACAACAACAGCGTGCTGGCCATGGCCGTGCTGCGGACCGCTATACAGGCACAGACCTGCTACGGTCGTGTGCATGAGGCCTAAGACTCAGCACAGGAATCACAGCAGACCCTTTGGTTTAGTGATCGATGACATTTATGGCGTAATTATATCAATATGCCAGAGATGTATATAAAATGAAGCCCCCTTTTAGGGCCTGTCCAGCCCAGAAACCCCATTGTCATACACGGTATTAGTTCAGGGTCCTCATCACTCGGGCAAAGAGAGTCTCTTCCTCTGGAGGACCCGTCCTGTCCTACATTACATAGACAAACACTGATTTGAATGGAGACTGTGTAATGCCTCATTTCCCCTGTGATGGCGCTGCAGGGAATTTGAACACTTTCTGCCAGGTTCCCCATGGATTACGTCTGATTGTTGGGGGTACCAACAGGGCACTTTGTGATCTATCGCCACCTAGTGTCCAAATGAGGGAAAACCTGTCATTAATAATGGTCATTATATCTATCGCCACCTTGTGTCCAAATGAAGTATTCTTCTGTTATTCATAATGGTCATTATATCTATCGCCACCTAGTGTCCAAATGAACAAAACTTCTCTAAATAATAATGGTCATTACATCTATCGCCACCTAGTGTCCAAATGAACAAAACTTCTCTAAATAATAATGGTTGTAAAATCTATCGCCGCCTAGTGTCCAAATTAGGAACACCTGCTATTAATAATGGTCATAATATCTATCGCCACCTAGTGTCCAAATGAGGCAGACCCCTGCCATTAATAATGGTCATAATATCTCTTGCCTCCGATCAGCCATCTTTAACACCCGCAGGGCAATCCCTTGCTATTTAAAGGGCACAAAGGGTCATCTCTTTGGGGTTATATACATTTTTTTGTTGTTGCATATTTAGGAGTTTTTGCAGCCCCAGACTTCCAGGTGCTGTATATGAAAGTTTTCTTCACACAGAGGCGGGTTGTCGAAGGTTTCACAATGCTCTGTCCTCCCCATATTCAGGTCAGCGTCAATATTCAAGGCTTGTCCTCCGCCTCCACCTGAAACAAGATATCACAGTATGCCTTAAAGGGGTGTTCCAGTATAATAATACCGATGATCTGTCCTCAGGATAGGCTATCAGTGTCTGATCAGCGGGGGTCCAGCACCTTGCACTCCTGCTGATCAGCTGTTACCGAGTAGCTCCAGTATTGGAGGTTGGCGCCGAAATGACACTGATATGTCTGCTGAGTAGGGAACTGTAATGTATTGGTATTTTTTAAGTACTGATTGCTTCTGTCCCTTTATTTCTGTTCCCTTTTATTATTACCATTCTGTGTAATGAGGTGCCTTGTAATCTACTATCCATCCCCCATTGTGATGATAAGAACACGTTCCTGAGTGATCTCAGAGACTGCACTAACAAGTTAATTGGGATTCCACCAGGAACTTCATCCTAGGTAGGATGTATGACTTGCCATATCTCTTGTACACCCTGGGGTGTTGGTCATGTGTTATAACTCAGCCATATGTTATAGCATGATCGAGCGGATCCCTAGCCTATATTTAGGCTAGTGATGCTTAATTACTTTTTATTATTCTGTATGTGATTTGTTTGTGTTATCATAGATTTAATCACTTAGTAAATATATGTATTTATTCACTTAGCCTGCGTAAGTTTATTCATTCTCTAATCTTTTGAATTCACGTTACGTTACATGGATGTGCTGGACACTGCAGCGCTGCTCCCCTTTACTTCAATCGGTGCAGTGCTTCAGTAACCAGCCCCATCGACTGCGTAGTATCGGCACCAACTTCTAGCACCAGAGCTGCTGCAAAACAGCTGATCAGCAGGGTGCCGGGTGTATGACCCCCCACCCATCAGATACGGATAGCTTGAGGACAGGTCTTCAATTTTAAATACCAATAAAAAAAATGGGAATTTGAAGGAAGGGGGTTCTTTCAGTCCTTCAGTGCCCCCCCTCCACCCCTGCAACGCTACTGTGGGATGCTGCTGGTTTACTATGGCCGCCAGGGACCTAACAATGGTCTTCATGTCTGAGGCAGGGTCTAATAGGCTGCCTGTCAGCAGAACACTGACAGGCAGGCAGTAATTTGGTATCTTCCGTAACACCCCATATTATAAAACAAAGATATCACGTATCCTGCATGATGAACGTCATCAAAAAAAGGAAAAACAATGCCAGAATTACTAAATAATTGCTAAAAAAAGTGGTCAAAAAGTCATATGTTCCCCCAACCCACAAGTCCGCACACAAAAAACAAGCCCCACGATGGAAAAATTTAAAAGTTACGGAATATGGCGGCATAAAAATGAATGATTTTTGTGCATTTATTATGCAAAAGTAGGAAAACATAAAAAACTCTTTAAATGTGGAGTCGTACTGATCAGCAGAATGAAGTTGTCATGTCATTAGTGTTGCACAGAGAACACCGTAAAAAGAATTGCTATTTTTTTCAATTTCCATGAAAAAAAAAATTAAGAAAAATGTACGCAATACACTATATGTACTCCAAAATGGTGGCCTTAAAGGGGTTGTCTCACCTGGAACATTGGTGGCATATCGCTAGGAGTTTCAACTATCTGTAGAATGCAGCTACCAAAGAGAAGGAGAGTGCACTGCGCATGCACAGCCACGCTCCATTTATTTCTGTAGAAATGCTGAAAATAGTCGAGCGCTGGAGCGGCTTTTTCCGGCAGTCCCATAGAAGTAAATGGAGCGGTGGCCACGCTGGCACAGCGTG
Source organism: Bufo gargarizans (assembly GCF_014858855.1). Taxonomy (NCBI): domain Eukaryota; kingdom Metazoa; phylum Chordata; class Amphibia; order Anura; family Bufonidae; genus Bufo; species Bufo gargarizans. The sequence goes on from NC_058085.1 coordinate 42,319,937, forward strand.
CTCTCCATTAATTTCTATAAGAGTTCCAAAACCGCGCACTGTACGGCTGTTTTTGGTGCTCCCATAGAAGTGAATGAAGGGAAGCTGCGCATGCGCAGTGTGTTCTTCCAAACTTTGGTTGTTCCATTCTAGGACCTCTGGGACTAGCAATTTAAAGATGAGACAACCTCTTTAAATATGGCAGGCAAAAAAATAAAATAAAAAATCGCCAAGTTCGGAAGGCCACAATAAGCGGCGTATCTCAGCAATGACAGGACCCCCACCATGACCCACACCACCAGCGTCTTCCTGTCCCAGCTCACCTATTATAAAGCCCTGGCTGTTTCCAGACATAAACATGGAGGCCGTTTTAGAGGGCAGCTGGAAATGTCGTACAGAGAGGAACGGAGATAAGCGGTTTGGGCTTCCTTCCGCTGGGACGGTCAGGAAATTTGTAGACTGGGAGGGACTGCTGGGAGCTGAGGTCATAGTGGAAGACCGACGTCTCGGGGTTGGGGAAAGACGAGCGCCGTAAGAGTAAGATCGAGGTCTGGAGCGTGGGGAAGGCGGGGCGGTCTTCACCATCTCTGGTTTCCTCACTACGACCCACTCGTACCTCTCCATGTCTGGCCGAATCTGCAAGGAAAACAGATGAAGGCTGAATGAATAATATGTCTTCAGTAGATTTAGTAGGATTTCCCTGTTGTGATTCTGAATGTTTTCTATTGCTCCCTGTTATCTGCCACCTCAGGCTGGATACAAGATGAGATACGGCCTCAGGCTGGATACAAGATGAGATACGGCCTCTAGCCTGGATACAAGATGAGATACGGCTCTAACCTGGATACAAGATGAGATACGGCCTCTGGCCTGGATACGAGATGAGATACAACCTCTAGCCTGGATACAAGATGAGATACGGCCTCAGGCTGGATACAAGATGAGATACGGCCTCTAGCCTGGATACAAGATGAGATACGGCCTCTAGCCTGGATACAAGATGAGATACGGCCTCTAGCCTGGATACAAGATGAGATACGGCCTCTAGCCTGAATACAAGATGAGATACGGCTCTAACCTGGATACAAGATGAGATACGGCCTCTAGCCTGGATACAAGATGAGATACGGCCTCTGGCCTGGATACAAGATGAGATACGGCCTCTAGCCTGGATACAAGATGAGATACGGCTCTAACCTGGACACAAGATGAGATACGGCCTCTAGCCTGGATACAAGATGAGATACAGCCTGTAGCCTGGATACAAGATGAGATACGGCCTCTAGCCTGGACACAAGATGAGATACAGCCTCCAGCCTGCATACAAGATGAGATATGGCCTCTGGCCTGGATACAAGATGAGATACGGCCTCTGGCCTGGATACAAGATGAGATACAGCCTCTAGCCTGGATACAAGATGAGATACAACCTCTAGCCTGGATACACGATGAGATACGGCCTCTAGCCTGGATACAAGATGAGATACGGCCTCTAGCCTGGATACAAGATGAGATACGGCCTCTGGCCTGGATACAAGGTGAGAGACGGCCTCTAGCCTGGATACAAGATGAGATACAGCCTCTAGCCTGGATACAAGATGAGATACAGCCTCTAGCCTGCATACCATACAGCCTCTAGCCTGGATACAAGATGAGATACAGCCTCTAGCCTGCATACCAGATGAGATACGGCCTCTAGCCTGGATACAAGATGAGATACAACCTCTAGCCTGGATACAAGATGAGATACGGCCTCTGGCCTGGATACGAGATGAGATACAACCTCTAGCCTGGATACAAGATGAGATACGGCCTCAGGCTGGATACAAGATGAGATACGGCCTCTAGCCTGGATACAAGATGAGATACGGCCTCTAGCCTGGATACAAGATGAGATACGGCCTCTAGCCTGGATACAAGATGAGATACGGCTCTAACCTGGATACAAGATGAGATACGGCCTCTAGCCTGGATACAAGATGAGATACAGCCTCTGGCCTGGATACAAGATGAGATACGGCCTCTAGCCTGGACACAAGATGAGATACGGCCTCTAGCCTGGATACAAGATGAGATACAGCCTGTAGCCTGGATACAAGATGAGATACGGCCTCTAGCCTGGATACAAGATGAGATACGGCCTCTAGCCTGGATACAAGATGAGATACGGCCTCTAGCCTGGATACAAGATGAGATACAGCCTCTAGCCTGCATACCATACAGCCTCTAGCCTGGATACAAGATGAGATACGGCCTCTAGCCTGGACACAAGATGAGATACGGCCTCTAGCCTGGATACAAGATGAGATACAGCCTGTAGCCTGGATACAAGATGAGATACGGCCTCTAGCCTGGATACAAGATGAGATACGGCCTCTAGCCTGGATACAAGATGAGATACGGCCTCTAGCCTGGATACAAGATGAGATACAGCCTCTAGCCTGCATACCATACAGCCTCTAGCCTGGATACAAGATGAGATACAGCCTCTAGCCTGCATACCAGATGAGATACGGCCTCTAGCCTGGATACAAGATGAGATACGGCTCTAACCTGGATACAAGATGAGATACGGCCTCTGGCCTGGATACGAGATGAGATACAACCTCTAGCCTGGATACAAGATGAGATACGGCCTCAGGCTGGATACAAGATGAGATACGGCCTCTAGCCTGGATACAAGATGAGATACGGCCTCTAGCCTGGATACAAGATGAGATACGGCCTCTAGCCTGGATACAAGATGAGATACGGCCTCTAGCCTGGATACAAGATGAGATACGGCCTCTAGCCTGGATACAAGATGAGATACGGCCTCTAGCCTGGATACAAGATGAGATACGGCTCTAACCTGGATACAAGATGAGATACGGCCTCTAGCCTGGATACAAGATGAGATACGGCCTCTGGCCTGGATACAAGATGAGATACGGCCTCTAGCCTGGATACAAGATGAGATACAGCCTGTAGCCTGGATACAAGATGAGATACGGCCTCTAGCCTGGATACAAGATGAGATACGGCCTCTGGCCTGGATACAAGATGAGATACAGCCTCTAGCCTGGATACAAGATGAGATACAACCTCTAGCCTGGATACACGATGAGATACGGCCTCTAGCCTGGATACAAGATGAGATACGGCCTCTAGCCTGGATACAAGATGAGATACGGCCTCTAGCCTGGATACAAGATGAGATACGGCCTCTGGCCTGGATACAAGGTGAGAGACGGCCTCTAGCCTGGATACAAGATGAGATACAGCCTCTAGCCTGGATACAAGATGAGATACAGCCTCTAGCCTGCATACCATACAGACTCTAGCCTGGATACAAGATGAGATACAGCCTCTAGCCTGCATACCAGATGAGATACGGCCTCTAGCCTGGATACAAGATGAGATTTGGCCTCTAGCCTGGATACAAGATGAGATACGGCCTCTAGCCTGGATACAAGATGAGATACGGCCTCTAGCCTGGATACAAGATGAGATACGGCCTCTAGCCTGGATACAAGATGAGATACGGCCTCTAGCCTGGATACAAGATGAGATACGGCTCTAACCTGGATACAAGATGAGATACGGCCTCTGGCCTGGATACGAGATGAGATACAACCTCTAGCCTGGATACAAGATGAGATACGGCCTCTGGCCTGGATACAAGATGAGATACGGCCTTTAGCCTGGATACAAGGTGAGAGACGGCCTCTAGCCTGGATACAAAATGAGATACGGCCTCTAGCCTGGATACAAGATGAGATACAGCCTCTAGCCTGGATACAAGATGAGATACGGCCTCTAGCCTGCATACCAGATGAGATATGGCCTCTAGCCTAGATATCAGATGAGATACGGCCTCTAGCCTGGATACAAGATGAGATACGGCCTCTAGCCTGGATACAAGATGAGATACGGCCTCTAGCCTGGATACAAGATGAGATACGGCCTCTAGCCTGGATACAAGATGAGATACGGCCTCTAGCCTGGATACAAGATGAGATACGGCCTCTAGCCTGGAGACAAGATGAGATACGGCCTCTAGCCTGGAGACAAGATGAGATACGGCCTCTAGCCTGGATACAAGATGAGATACAACCTCTAGCCTGGATACAAGATGAGATATGGCCTCTAGCCTGGATACAAGATGAGATACGGCCTCTAGCCTGGATACAAGATGAGATACGGCCTCTGGCCTGGATACAAGATGAGATACGGCCTCTAGCCTGGATACAAGATGAGATACGGCCTCTAGCCTAGATATCAGATGAGATACGGCCTCTAGCCTGGATAAATGATGAGATACGGCCTCTAGCCTGGATAAATGATGAGATACGGCCTCTAGCCTGGATAAATGATGAGATACGGCCTCTAGCCTGGATACGGCCTCTAGACTGCTCCCAACATCTCCTAACAGCTAGGTCAGAACGCCCCAGATGGCGGGCAATTCATAGAAACGACCGTCCTTCTTTCAGTCCAGTAATGAGCCCCATCCTAAAGTCTGTCTGCTGGCCAAAATGTCTTTGAGTGCGTTGTCGAGATATGTCTAACAGACAACGATCTCTCACCAAGAGGTACACTACTCAAAAGTAGCCCCTGTGAGCCTTTTTATAAGGCAATAGGGGAAGCACTGTTAGACCGTCTTGTGGAAAGTCCTCACCTGTAGTCGCTTACATATCAGCCCGAGACAAAACTGCAGGATCAGTTTTGCAGCAATACGACATTTCTATCTGGGGCGGTATTTTTTGGGTCACTGAGTGTTCACCTTCAGGGGTGGGAGACATTAACATGCATATACAGCAATGACTGATATAACACTCTTATAATACTCCTGCACCGTAATAAACAGCCGGTCACTTACAGAAAACACGAAGCACTCTCCGGTTCCAAAAAACGTGCAGACCTGTCCGCAGCACTTCTTCCTTTCACTCCAGTCTGTAGAGAGGTAGGCCCCACACACCTGATGGAGACAGGACGGCAGATCGGGTATAATAAGGTACAGAGATTATATACACTGGCTCTGAAACCACAGAACCAAAGTGTACATATTCCTTGCCCTTTCCTGCTTGCTGTCAGTGAATGGAAAAACGTGTAACATCGAGAGGTTAAAGACATAACTTAACACTTATTGCAGGGTTTTATACATTTGTATCCAGTCTGAACAAACCTCATCCAAGTCTGATACATTTCACTTGCACTGATACATTGTAGCAAACTATCAGAGAAATGGCGCGGTTGTGTGACTGCTCCCTTAGAATGTAAACAAGAGTGTCCCTTTCACTGACAGCAAGCAGAGGTATTGAAATGGTGATGAATTGAATCACAAAATGTGTGTAAAAGGAGCCAAACATATCATTATACCATAATTAAAGGGTTTGTCCAGAGGAACTTATATATATATATAACTTGCAGAGGGTTTAAAATAAAAAAAGAAGCATTACTCACCTGCATCGATCCCCCGCCGCTGCCTACTGGTCCCTGCTGCTCTTCACTTCCTGGCAGGAGATGCTCAGCCAATCCCAGGCCACAGGAGTGACCTGCATCAGCTGAACGGGCCTTTCCTGGCATGTCCACACCGAGGAAATGAACAGCTGCGGGGATCGGTCAGCATTAAAAGCGCAGAAGGTCGGGAATCAGCAAGATGAGCAATGCTTCTTTTTTTAAAAAAAATTTAACCCACCATGAGCCATATATAAGAAAAATAAAACATTGTTACCTGGTTTTCGGTGGTCTTGATGAGCAAGACAGTGGGCTCCATCCCTTCACAATGTGAATAAAATCTGCAATCAAAGGCAAGGAGATTAGATCGGAAATCACAATGCGCTATATAAGGATTCACGTAGATAATCCGAACAGTGGCTCATCAGAAAAGGTGGCTTCACAAACCGTGCCTAGCCACATAATGAGCTTCTTAAAGGAGCCCTCCAGACCCAGGAATCAAGATTGGGTCCAACGTCTTAAAGGGAACCTGTCACAAGCCTTTCGCCCACCACCAACAACCAGTTCCACCCCTCTATCCTCGAACATTGTCCTTAGTATCCAGAAAGATGTCTCATTTAGATTTAAAAAAATTGAAGTTTAAAGCTCGTTCACACATAAGCAGATGACCTATTTGTAGTCAAGGAGGTGCAGACGCTCAGGAGCGGATGTTCACGATGTAAATCCCCAAATCTAGTTTGACTGACATCCCTGAGGACAGACATACATCATCGCAAGCCTGGTCAGAGTCAGGTGGTACAGGCCTAGCTTGGGCGCATGCGCAGTGGGACCCTGCAGCCATGACAGATACCCTGTGCTTCACCGCGCGTGCCACGGAAGCAGGGCACAACAGAATTTTGGCCGTGCTTGCAATGACGTACCCCTGTCCTCAAGGATGTCAGTCATGAATACCCCTCCTACAAGAAAAATGGCTGTCCTGTTCACTTGCTTTCCATGTAGCAGGGGATGCTGGGTAGTTCTGAAAACTTTGGAGAAGCAAAGCTCTTATAATTTTCTGCCACGAAGCTGGTCTCTCTCGGATGGATACAAGCAATTTTGGGATTTATTCGGCTATTTTATTTCGGGATTGACCTTAGTAGCTTTGTAGAAATTGTAAGAAAATTAGAAGACGTCTTAGAAATCAGAAGAGAAGAAGCAAGTTCATACGAGTGCTCTGACTGCCCCCTGGTGGAATTAAATGGAATGACAGACCAGTGAAGGTTGTGGGCTCCGCTTTACAGATACTGAGGACCTGTTCTGAGGGTAGGTATTCAATATCAGATCGGCGGGGGTCTCACACCTGGCACCCCCACTGATTAGCTGTTTCGGCTGCCAGAGACTATACAGTGTACAGAGCGGAAGCAGAAGGCCCCATATGCTGTGTAGTTTCTGGCATACTGAGAGCTAAGCTGCAGTACCCTGGTATGGCCACTACACAGTGGATGGAGCTGTCTACCTCCAGTGCCGCAGCAGCCAGATGCCCACAAATCAGATATTGATGACTTATCCAGAACATAAATCAACAATATCAGTAGCCCGCAGAACCCCTTTAATCAGCTGTCTGATATTTTATGTATTGGGTTGTTAAGGTGCCACACATCGAGTGTGTAATGTGTCCTGACTCTTCTCCGATGGCAGTAAAAGAGGGATCAGGCATGTTGGATTCAACATGCTCAATCCTTTGTTCCCAGAGGTATCTGGCAGCGTTTTTTTCCTCTTGAAACTAACTAGAGGCTAATAACCTGTAACATCACCGTTGGATCTTTTGTGATCCGTAAATTGTGGAGCCGCAAAACACGGATGACGTCAGTGTGCATTCCGTATTTTGCGGAACGGAACAGCTGGCCCCTAATAGAACAGCTCTATCCTTGTCCGTAATGCGGACAGTAATAGGACATGTTCTATTTTTTGCAAAATGGACATATGGAAACTAAATGCATACGGAGTCATTTTCGTTTTTTTGCTCCCCTCACGGAACGGACATGGGAAAACAAATACGTTTGTGTGCATGAGCCCTAAGTGATGCAGAGGCTTCACTATTGTGAGGGGAGCAATAAGGGGCAGCACTATTGTGAGGGGAGCAATAGGGGGCAGCACTATTGTGAGGGGAGCAATAAGAGGGAGCACTATTGTGAGGGGAGCAATAAGGGGCAGCACTATTGTGAGGGGAGCAATAAGGGGCAGCACTATTGTGAGGGGAGCAATAAGGGGCAGCACTATTGTGAGGGGAGCAATAGGGGGCAGCACTATTGTGAGGGGAACCATAAGGGGCAGCACTATTGTGAGGGGAGCAATAAGGGGCAGCACTATTGTGAGGGGAGCAATAAGAGGGAGCACAATTGTGAGGGGAGCAATAAGGGGCAGCACTATTGTGAGGGGAGCAATAAGAGGCAGCACTATTGTGAGGGGAGCAATAAGGGGCAGCACTATTGTGAGGGGAGCAATAAGGGGCAGCACTATCGTGAGGGGAGCAATAAGGGGCAGCACTATTGTGAGGGGAGCAATAAGGGGCAGCACTATTGTGAGGGGAGCAATAAGGGGCAGCACTATTGTGAGGGGAGCAATAAGGGGCAGCACTATTGTGAGGGGAGCAATAAGGGGCAGCACTATTGTGAGGGGAGCAATAAGGGGCAGCACTATTGTGAGGGGAGCAATAAGGGGCAGCACTATTGTGAGGGGAGCAATAAGGGGCAGCACTATTGTGAGGGGAGCAATAAGGGGCAGCACTATTGTGAGGGGAGCAATAAGGGGCAGCACTATTGTGAGAGGAGAAATAAGGGGCAGCACTATTGTGAGGGGAGCAATAAGGGGCAGCACTATTGTGAGGGGAGCAATAAGGGGCAGCACTATTGTGAGGGGAGCAATAAGGGGCAGCACTATTGTGAGAGGAGAAATAAAGGGCAGCACTATTGTGAGAGGAGCAATAAGGGGCAGCACTATTGTGAGAGGAGCAATAAAGGGCAGCACGATTGTGAGGGGAGCAATAAGGGGCAGCACTATTGTGAGGGGAGCAATAAGGGGCAGCACTATTGTGAGGGGAGCAATAAGGGGCAGCACTATTGTGAGGGGAGCAATAGGGGGCAGCACTATTGTGAGAGGAGCAATAAAGGGCAGCACTATTGTGAGGGGAGCAATAAGGGGCAGCACTATTGTGAGGGAGCAATAAGGGGCAGCACTATTGTGAGAGGAGAATAAGGGGCAGCACTATTGTGAGGGGAGCAATAAGGGGCAGCACTATTGTGAGGGGAGCAATAAGGGGCAGCACTATTGGAGGGGAGCAATAAGGGGCAGCACTATTGTGAGGGGAGCAATAAGGGGCAGCACTATTGTGAGGGGAGCAATAAGGGGCAGCACTATTGTGAGGGGAGCAATAAGGGGCAGCACTATTGTGAGGGGAGCAATAAGGGGCAGCACTATTGTGAGGGGAGCAATAAGGGGCAGCACTATTGTGAGGGGAGCAATAAGGGGCAGCACTATTGTGAGGGGAGCAATAAGGGGCAGCACTATTGTGATGGGAACCATAAGGGGCAGCACTATTGTGAGAGGAGCAATAAGGGGCAGCACTATTGTGAGGGGAGCAATAAGGGGCAGCACTATTGTGAGGGGAGCAATAAGGGGCAGCACTATTGTGAGGGGAGCAATAAGTGGCAGCACTATTGTGAGGGGAGCAATAAGGGGCAGCACTATTGTGAGGGGAGCAATAAGGGGCAGCACTATTGTGAGGGGAGCAATAAGGGGCAGCACTATTGTGAGGGGAGCAATAAGGGGCAGCACTATTGTGAGGGGAGCAATAAGGGGCAGCACTATTGTGAGGGGAGCAATAAGGGGCAGCGCTATTGTGAGGGGAGCAATAGGGGGCAGCACTATTGTGAGGGGAGCAATAAGGGGCAGCACTATTGTGAGGGGAGCAATAAGGGGCAGCACTATTGTGAGGGGAGCAATAGGGGGCAGCACTATTGTGAGAGGAGCAATAAAGGGCAGCACTATTGTGAGGGGAGCAATAAGGGGCAGCACTATTGTGAGGGGAGCAATAAGGGGCAGCACTATTGTGAGAGGAGAAATAAGGGGCAGCACTATTGTGAGGGGAGCAATAAGGGGGAGCAATAAGGGCAGCACTATTGTGAGGGGAGCAATAAGGGGCAGCACTATTGTGAGGGGAGCAATAAGGGGCAGCACTATTGTGAGGGGAGCAATAAGGGGCAGCACTATTGTGAGGGGAGCAATAAGGGGCAGCACTATTGTGAGGGGAGCAATAAGGGGCAGCACTATTGTGAGGGGAGCAATAAGGGGCAGCACTATTGTGAGGGGAGCAATAAGGGGCAGCACTATTGTGAGGGGAGCAATAAGGGGCAGCACTATTGTGAGGGGAGCAATAAGGGGCAGCACTATTGTGAGGGGAGCAATAAGGGGCAGCACTATTGTGAGGGGAGCAATAAGGGGCAGCACTATTGTGAGGGGAGCAATAAGGGGCAGCACTATTGTGAGGGGAGCAATAAGGGGCAGCACTATTGTGAGGGGGCACCATAAGGGGCAGCACTATTGTGAGAGGAGAAATAAGGGGCAGCACTATTGTGAGGGGAGCAATAAGGGGCAGCACTATTGTGAGGGGAGCAATAAGGGGCAGCACTATTGTGAGGGGAGCAATAAGGGGCAGCACTATTGTGAGAGGAGAAATAAAGGGCAGCACTATTGTGAGAGGAGCAATAAGGGGCAGCACTATTGTGAGAGGAGCAATAAAGGGCAGCACGATTGTGAGGGGAGCAATAAGGGGCAGCACTATTGTGAGGGGAGCAATAAGGGGCAGCACTATTGTGAGGGGAGCAATAAGGGGCAGCACTATTGTGAGGGGAGCAATAGGGGGCAGCACTATTGTGAGAGGAGCAATAAAGGGCAGCACTATTGTGAGAGGAGCAATAAGGGGCAGCACTATTGTGAGGGGAGCAATAAGGGGCAGCACTATTGTGAGAGGAGAAATAAGGGGCAGCACTATTGTGAGGGGAGCAATAAGGGGCAGCACTATTGTGAGGGGAGCAATAAGGGGCAGCACTATTGTGAGGGGAGCAATAAGGGGCAGCACTATTGTGAGGGGAGCAATAAGGGGCAGCACTATTGTGAGGGGAGCAATAAGGGGCAGCACTATTGTGAGGGGAGCAATAAGTGGCAGCACTATTGTGAGGGGAGCAATAAGGGGCAGCACTATTGTGAGGGGAGCAATAAGGGGCAGCACTATTGTGAGGGGAGCAATAAGGGGCAGCACTATTGTGAGGGGAGCAATAAGGGGCAGCACTATTGTGAGGGGAGCAATAAGGGGCAGCACTATTGTGAGGGGAGCAATAAGGGGCAGCGCTATTGTGAGGGGAGCAATAGGGGGCAGCACTATTGTGAGGGGAGCAATAAGGGGCAGCACTATTGTGAGGGGAGCAATAAGGGGCAGCACTATTGTGAGGGGAGCAATAGGGGGCAGCACTATTGTGAGAGGAGCAATAAAGGGCAGCACTATTGTGAGGGGAGCAATAAGGGGCAGCACTATTGTGAGGGGAGCAATAAGGGGCAGCACTATTGTGAGAGGAGAAATAAGGGGCAGCACTATTGTGAGGGGAGCAATAAGGGGCAGCACTATTGTGAGGGGAGCAATAAGGGGCAGCACTATTGTGAGGGGAGCAATAAGGGGCAGCACTATTGTGAGGGGAGCAATAAGGGGCAGCACTATTGTGAGGGGAGCAATAAGGGGCAGCACTATTGTGAGGGGAGCAATAAGGGGCAGCACTATTGTGAGGGGAGCAATAAGGGGCAGCACTATTGTGAGGGGAGCAATAAGGGGCAGCACTATTGTGATGGGAGCAATAAGGGGCAGCACTATTGTGAGAGGAGCAATAAGGGGCAGCACTATTGTGAGGGGAGCAATAAGGGGCAGCACTATTGTGAGGGGAGCAATAAGGGGCAGCACTATTGTGAGGGGAGCAATAAGTGGCAGCACTATTGTGAGGGGAGCAATAAGGGGCAGCACTATTGTGAGGGGAGCAATAAGGGGCAGCACTATTGTGAGGGGAGCAATAAGGGGCAGCACTATTGTGAGAGGAGAAATAAGGGGCAGCACTATTGTGAGAGGAGCAATAAGGGGCAGCACTATTGTGAGGGGAGCAATAAGGGGCAGCACTATTGTGAGGAGAACCATAAGGGGCAGCACTATTGTGAGGGGAGCAATAAGGGACAGCACTATTGTGAGGGGAGCAATAAGGGGCAGCACTATTGTGAGGGGAGCAATAAGGGGCAGCACTATTGTGAGGGGAGCAATAAGGGGCAGCACTATTGTGAGGGGAACCATAAGGGGCAGCACTATTGTGAGGGGAGCAATAAGGGGCAGCACTATTGTGAGGAGAACCATAAGGGGCAGCACTATTGTTAGGGGAGCAATAAGGGGAACTGCTGGATGTAAACAAGTATGTTCCTATTCAATGACAATAAGCAAAGATCTTGCAAATAGGAATTAAAACACAACGGCCCAAATTTATTAATCCGTTTACATCAGCTTTTGCTGTAAACAGTTGAAAATTGTGCAATTCCACTTTTTACGCAACATTTAGCATAAGTTACCAAAGTGGGTCTGGTTTACCATGAGGAGGAGTGGTCTAAAACATTTAGGAGTATATTTTATTTTCTGACTTTAGGACAGTCCAAAATGCACTACATTTATTAAGAGGTGTGCGCCTTTTAATAAACTACAAAGGGTATTAAGACAGTTACATAAAATGGAAAACCCCTTTAAGGTATGGTTACTTGGCTATTAAAGGGAGTCTGTCAGCACTTTTTACCATGCTAAACTGCTGATAGCACAGGGTAGGGCCCGGGGAGAGCAGGACAAACATGCCTTTTGTTGAGCTTTTATTATCAGGTGTAGTGTGAATATGAAGTTTTATTCTGACAGGTTCTGCTTCTTAACCCTAAGTTCACACCTGAGCGTTTTACAGCGCGTTCAAACGCGCTGTAAAACGCTCAACACATGAAAAGCAATGCTTCCCTATGGGAATGGTTCTCACCTGGGCGTTTTACAGCGCGTACGATCGCGCTGTAAAACGCCCGACGCTCAAACAAGTACTTGAACTTCTTTGGGGCGTTTTGACGCGCGTTTGTGGCCATAGGACACTGCAGTCAATGACACAAACGCACGTCAAACGCGCGTTTACTATTACAAAAACCGCGCGTCAGAAACGCACGTCAAAAACGCGCGTTTGACGCGCGTTTGGGAAACGCTCAGGTGTGAAAGCAGGGTAAAAGCCAAGGAAGCTGAGAATTACTGTTCCCTGGGCTGCAGCGGTGACATCCCGTATCAGTAGTATAACTAGAATTAAGGGCCCCACCACCAGTCCCCTTAATGCAGACCTCAGGAGCAGTGAGTAATACCAGTGCTACGACTACTGTAGGAGCACCATACTCGCTGCTCCCTGGACCTTTAAAATACATTTATATGTCCTCCTCCTTCCTGAGTCCCTGTAGCTGCAACTTCCCCTGCTTCCATGCTAGCTATGCCCCTGTCCCGTATACTGCTGCAGCAAATCAGTGGTCTCAGCGGTCTCTCAGGGCATACAACACTGAGGCCAGTGATTGGCTGCAGCAGTATATGGAATGTCACTGCTGCAGCCACAATACGTTACTGGCTGCAGCCCTGGGAACAGCGAGGAGCAGTTATGGTGGCGGTGAACGCAAGGTAAGTGTTTTTATTATTTTACGTGCCCCACAGCAGATTAGTATAATAACATTTTAACTCAGACAATCCCTTTAAGGCCTCATGCACACGACAGTATTGCTTTTTCAGTGTTTTGCGGTCCGTTTTTTACGGATCCGTTGTTCCGTTTTTTGTTTCCGTTGTGTTTCCGTTTTTCCTTTCCGTTTTTCCGTTCCGTTTTTCCGTATGCCATATACAGTATACAGTAATTACATAGAAAAAATTGGGCTGAGCATAACATTTTCAATAGATGGTTCAGCAAAAACGGAACGGATACGGAAGACATACGGATGCATTTCCGTATGTGTTCCGTTTTTTTTGCGGACCCATTGACTTGAATGGAGCCAAGCACCGTGATTTGCGGACAAGAATAGGACATGTTCTATCTTTTCACGGCACGGAAATACTGAAATACTGAAACGGAATGCACACGGAGACACTTCAGTATTTTTTGCTGAACCATTGAAATGAATGGTTCAGTATATGTTCCGTATACTGAGCTAAAAAAACGTCCAGTATACTGAACGCAAAATACTGTCGTGTGCATGAGCCCTAAGGCAGACAGCACTTAACAGTGAAGCTCCTCCCTGGGCACGTGTAGGAGCAGACTGACAGAATAAAACTTCATATTCACACTACTTCTGATAATAAAAGCTCCACATAAGGTATATTTGTCTTGCTTTCCCCAGCCCCTAGCCAGTGCTGTCAGCAGTTTCGCATGGTCAAAACTGCTGACAGATTCCCTACAAGTCAGCTTCATGGATGGCAATTTTAAGTTATCTCTACGCTCATAATGCTTCCCAGAATATCTGAACAAGATGTCACCTTCGATTACACAATTAACGCCGGGCATGCAAAAATCCGTTCCTCGCCCTGTTTTTATTGCAATGTCCTAATTCCTATTTCCTGCCCTTGATAAATGTGTTTTCTCGGCTTCTGGCAATAGATTGGCTGCATTTTATACAAACCGCTCGGTAAAAGTGACTCAGGCATTAAATTACTTTTCCTTCTTAGAGGTCTATCTCTAAAAGCTATGCAAAATAGGAAACCTGGAAATAAATCACTGGGTGTAAATTATTAGTCATTTTGCCAACTGTATTATTTTAGGCCAACTTTCAGCCATTTAGACCCATTTAACCCTTGGGTGGACCACCCTGTGCACACATGCATCCATCGGGGAGCATGCCACATATGGTGAGCAACAAATGTGATGGTTCATCACCTACCATGGGGCATTGGCCAGGTACCATGCTGGTGGTGTGGTGACGGGAGCTACCCCATTGTTGTTACAGGACAGGTGATTGATTGTTACCTACTTTTACTCTGTATGTGATTTGTTTGTAACTTTATAGTGTTTTATATTTTCATTCTATCACACTTAGTAAACACTTTATTTCACCTAGCCTGTTTAAGCCTATTTTATTATCCAATCTTTAAATTCACACTATAACACTACCCTATAGGAGTCTAGTGGCTGCCTCTATGGTATGCTTGTCTTTGACTCCCACAAGCCTAAGGCCTCTTTCACACGGCCGTTGCGGGAAAATGTGCGGGTGCGTTGCGGGAACACTCGCGATTTTTCTGCGCGAGTGCAAAACATTGTAATGCGTTTTGCACTTGCGTGAGAAAAATCGTGCATGTTTGGTACCCAAACCCGAACTTCTTCACAGAAGTTCGGGCTTGGGATCGATGTTCTGTAGATTGTATTATTTTCCCTTATAACATGGTTATAAGGGAAAATAATAGAATTCTGAATACAGAATGCATAGTAAAATAGCGCTGGAGGGGTTAAAAAATAAATAAATAATAATTTAACTCACCTTAGTCTACTTGATAGCGTAGCCCGGCATCTTATCTGTCTCCTTTGCTGAACAGGACCTGTGGTGAGCATTCATTTCAGGAACAGGACCTGTGGTGACGTCACTCCGGTCATCACATGATCCATCACCATGGTAAAAGATCATGTGATGGAACATGTGATGACTGTGACGTCACCACAGGTCCTGTTCAGCAAAGGAGACAGACGAGATGCCAGGCAGCGCGATCAAGTGGACTAAGGTGAGTTACATTTAAAAAATATATATAATTTAACCCCTCCAGCGCTGTTTTACTATGCATTCTGTATTCAAAATGCTATTATTTTCCCTTATAACCATGTTATAAGGGAAAATAATAATGATCAGGTCTCCATCCCGATCGTCTTCTAACAACCGTGCGTGAAAATCGCACCGCATCCACACTTGCTTGCGGATGCTTGCGATTTTCACGCAACCCCATTCACTTCTATGGGGACTGAGTTGCATGGATTATCGCACTGCAACGCACAAAGAGGAGCATGCTGCAATTTTCACGCAACGCACAAGTGATGTGTGAAAATCACCGCTCGTGTAAACAGCCCCATAGAAATGAATGGGTCGGTATTCAGTGCGGGTGCAATGCGTTCAACTCGCGCATCGCATCCGCGCGGAATACTCGCCCGTGTGAAAGGCGCCTTATAGTGACAGATGACCCGAGTACAAATTTGATCAGTGCTGTTACCTCTGAAGACTATAGCCATGCTGAAGGGTAGAGAACAACAGAACTGGGGGGTACAGGGAGTAGCGTTCTGGAATCCATGACCACACCGTCCTCATTTCATGGGCTGTTACGATTTCCGAGGAGAACTGTGTGATGTCTATGGACATGTGAGCCGGTTGTCTGCAAGAAAACAGGACATGATTATTGCCAATGTTGCATCGATGCACTGAGCATTTCTATCTACAAAACTACAACTCCCAGCATGCACGCTTGCATGGCTGTTCCTGTTATTTCCTCAGAAGTGAATGGAGCATTCTGTGAGTCATGGTTTCAGAACAGCTGGAATGCGGGAGGTTGCTGATCCCTGATCTACTACTAAAAACCACAGTGCTACCATACAGCCAGATATTCAGTCGGTCCATATGGTAATGCGCCGTCCATTTGAATTGACTCAATACCTATGCAATACGGTAGTGCCAAACAATAAATTGGCCCCTACTGTGCCACACACTGGTGCCACATAATATAATTCAGCCCAGTACTGCCCACTTAGTTGTGCCACACACAACAAAAGTAACCACACATAGTAGTGCCTACATAGGACCACTGGCATCTATAGGGACATCCAAGTCAAGGGTTGTAATACTGCATTTTACTGGAGAAATTACATTTTGAAGAGATAACATTGATAGAGGTCCATGATTTGGGATCCCCAATGTTTCCCTAAAGAAAGGGTGCAACAGTCCTTTCCCCTCCCCACCACCAAACGTGGCTCAAAAGATGGAATTCCCTTCTAAATATCCATTCACCTTGGTTGCATGACGGTGATCCCACTCTGCGACAAAGCCTTTCTGTTGGCCATGTGTAGAAGCCAGATCTCCTTGTGGGAGAAAAGCCTAATGCTGAAGGCTTTCTCTAACAGCTTCTCCACACAAACGTGGCTGGAGATGTTCTTGACAAATTCCTGGATGTCATTTTTAACGTCCTGACCCTCATACTCAGTGTGGAGCTTGTACTGCTTGAGCAAGGCTAGAGCCACCCGGTACAGCACCTTGTTGCCCTCAAGAAGGAAGATATCAAAGACCCTGATGATGTATTCAAAGGGCAAGTCTCCGAAGATCCACATCAACCAATCTGAGAAGACCTCCGATGAGTTTTCACAGTGGATAGTGATGAACTTATGGCCAGCCTGGCAATACTTTTTGGCTAAGTCTCCAAAAGTCATGCCGGAAGCTTCATAGGACAAGAAACTTTGCTCGATGTAAGTCTTGTGGTGTTCCGAGCATGAAATGAGGCGGCATGTCCTCTCAAAACACTCTGCTTCATCTTCACTAAAATGCATCAAGAGGGCCACCACGGCGGGCAACGTGGGGCAATATGTGATGTCTGGATACTGGTCACCAATGCATATAAGTATCTTCTTCACAGCAGTTTCACCTCGAGCATTCAGGCAATACATGGGCATGGGACAACACTCCAGGAATTCTGGTAACGGGTGATCATCCAGTCCACTCTGCCCGAAAAGACGCTCCGACACATTATGATAAACGGTTGCGGTGGGTGTAAATATCCGACAATTAATATTTTTGGTGATCTGGTTGTAGGCTTGAGCCCTGACGGCTCGATTTTCACCCCAAGTTCCGTCTCTTGCCATTTTCTTCAGGTCCTTCTGTGATTGAGGAATCTCCACATGGGAGGTTTTCAGTGGTCCGGTTTTAGCGGGGAATTGGTCCCAGTCCACAAAGTGCCCACAGTCAGCATAGGCACTGGTATCGATTTCCCAGTCATCTGCGTCTGGTGTAATGATCACCGGGGGTTCACAAGAAATGCTCATTTCTGGGAAAGAAGGAGAACATATTAGATGATGGTTAATCATTTAGTAGGTGCTCTAATTAGTTTATGGGAGACTCCTACTAAAAGGCCCCAGTAGGGGGGACACTCTTTACATGATCAAGAAAAGTGCCTGGAACAAAGTGTGGAGGGTAGAGGACCTTTGGTTCATGTATCTAAGTCTATCATGAGTGGTACTATCTCTGAGAAACCCACAGTACTACATCGGAGGGTTTGGCCACCGTACATCTAATGTGTATGGGCAACTTTAAAGGGGTTTCATCAATATGAGATTGGCAGGGGTCTGACTCTCGGAACACATTGCCGATATACGGCGGTCAAAACAGCAGGACCGATCAACCATGTAATGCTGACGGAAGATCTTGGGGGGAGAAAAGGATTGGGCTGTTGGATTACAGCATGCCTGATCGTTATGCTCTGGGTGAGAGAAGCTGCTGGCAGAAGTATGTGGCAGCAGCTTTCTCCGTTTTTCCCGTTCAGAATACATGCATGCTCGACCGCTTGTATCGCAATGTGTATGGCATCCTCCTGACTCTCCCCGGATGTCAATAAGGATTGGGCATGTTGAATTTAAACTGCCCGATCCTTTTGTTCTTGGTGAGATAAGTGTATGGCCAGCTTTAGCCCAGGTAGGGTTAGGTTCACATCTGCGGCAGATTTTATGTTCTAGCATAGGACACTTGCATCGCCCGATGGATCCCGCTGAGTGCCGCCCTTTCCGGAATGGATACCAATACTTTTTTGCCAGGATGTGCCATGAAGGCTCCTGCCGGAACCTCCGCTGCAGATATGAACCTGCCCTAGGAGACAGCCGGCGACTATGGGGGCTGCGCCAGCTGCTCTATTTCACATAAATGCAGCAGAATTGCACATAGCCTAGCCCACATGGTTGCTGTTTATGTGGCTACAGGGCGCAGGGCGTGACCCTCAAAGTAAACCCGTGACCCAGCAATTACCGCACTGCAGTCAACAAGTCCATAGGCAACGCACAACACACGCCGCTCTTTATGGTGAATTTGAGGTCACATTTTGCCCTTGTTTTTCTACAGTGTTGTGAGAGGGTTTTTCTTGTGTAGATGTTTTTGAGTTTTCTGAGAGGCAGATGAAGGAGGGAGGTGAAGTATAATAATGCCATAATACAAACCCAATAACAGTCTGAATAATACTGCCATATAGTGCTTATATAATAGTGCCATGGAGTATAACACTAACAGTGCTATGATCTGCCTATATAATACCACCATTATGCTGCCTATATAATACTGCCATAGAGTACAACACGAGCACTGCTATGTACTGCCTGTGCAATACCACCATAATGCAGCCATACAGTACCTGTATAATAGTGTCACAGAGTACAAAACTAACACTAGTGCCTATGTAATACCACCATAATGCTGCCCTATAGTGCCTATATAACAGTGCCATAGAGTACAACACTATGCAGTGTGCCTATATAATAGTGGTCCAAATGGCGATAAGAAAGCAATGTCTGACCGAATGTGGCCAAACAAGTAATCATTGAGCCAGAAAAAATACCGCACTGACTGCACTTAACCCGCTATCCCTCTCCCAGGAAGCCTGTACCAGGCTGTGTGCGGTGTTTCAGTAGAGCTGACCTGCAGTACTGCACACAACCCGTGGACAGGTGTGGCGCTGTCGACAGGTGTGGACACCTGGATTAGCCTACAGCAGGGTAACTAGGTTAGAAGTCCCCAAGGACAGATCACCGTCTTGAATATGAAATGTTTTACGCTAAGGAAAAATGTCTGGGATGTCTCTCCTACTGTTTTGTGTCAGTCTTTACTTTAGTTCTGGTATTCTATTCATGAAAAAAGGAAGTGCATGGGACCCTCTCAGGCTACATTCACACAACCGTATGCATGAGTCCTCACCCGTTCCGCAAAATTGTTTTTTCATTGATTCATTCATTATACAGCATGTCCTATTCTTGTCGCAATTTCTATGGTAGCGGCAGCCACGTGCAGTCCACAAATTGCGGAACGCACGCCGGCCAGTATCCGTGTTTTGCGGATCCGCACGGTCGTGTGAATGTAGCCTTATGCTGCAGGGAATGAGCTAGTGGGAAGACACATAATAAGGCTACATTCACACAACCATATGTGTATGTGTTTTGCGGTCCGCAAATTGCGTATGAGCAAAACACGAATACCACTTGCGTGAATGTAGCCGGCCCTATGATAGAAAAACCTATTCTTGTCCGGATCTACGGATGCGGACAGCACATTGTGGGCTGTCCGCATCTTTTGCGGCCCCATTGAAATGAGTGGGTCCGCACCCGTTCCGCAAAATTGCAGCATGGATGCGGAGCCCAAAATACGGTCGTGTGAACGTAGCCTAAAAGAGATCTGGAGCAGCGGCACGCATTTCCGACCAGCTGCTCCATCCACTTCAGGGGGGCTCCCCGTTCTCATAATCAGTCGGAGTCCCAGCGGTAGGACCCCGCCGATCTAATAGTATCCCCTATCTCAGCGATGGCTAACCTCCGGCACTGGAAAAACTACGACTCCCAGCATTCTCCATTCATTTCTATGGAGTTCTGAGAACAGCCAAGCAAGTGTATATTTTGGGAGTCGTAGTTTTAGCACAGCTGGAGTGCTGGAGGATAGCCATCATCCTATGGATAGGGGATAATAACTTTCTGTAACCGGAATACCGCTTTAAGGAAGCTGAGATATGAGTAGCTGTTTGCTCTGGTCCTATACTGTAAATGGAGGAAAATGGGATTACGGGCTTAACTGGAGTTACCCTTTAAGTGTGGATCAGCCTTTAAAGGGGTATTCCAGAAGTTTCAAGTTATCACCTATCCACAGGAAGGGGGATATCTATTAGATGGGTGGTGGTCCCACTGCTCAGACCCCCCCCCCCCCCCCCCCCACACCCACCTTTAAATGAACGAGGTCGCACATGCTCATTACTATGGCTGTTCCGGAGATAGCCCCAGACAGCGCTCCACAGAAATGAATGGAGCGGTCGCACGCGTGCCCGACCGAGCTTTAGGGGGTAGCTCGTGATGGGTGGGGGTCCCAGTGGTAGGACTCCCACCATCTAATATCCTGTGGATAAGGGATACATCCAATGTGAAGGTGAGGATAGTAAACAGTCCTTACCTGCATGTACAGGACTCGGGTCCCGTCTGGATCCGTCACAAGCAGCAGCTCGGATGATGTCTGAGGTATGGTCTCACCTGTACCTCAGGAGGAGCAGGTGTCTTATCGCCGCCTCCGCCCACACCGCCCGGGCCTTGTTTTCTGTAATTACTGGAGATGTGGAGATACGGAGGACAGATTGCGCTCACACTCAGAGAGGAGCGAAACCATCACTTCTCAAGGACAAAACACGTATCGCCCGTGCAAAACATCAACAGACATTAGTCACCTCCATAAGTGCACTACCCTACAACCTGAACACATTGCTATTTCTAAGTGGATGAGTTACAACCGCGCACCCTGCCAGGAGGAGCAGTAAAGTGATTTAAAGGGGAACTCCACGTTTAGCTAACTTCTGATGCATTCTGCCAGGAAGAGCAGTAAAGTGATTTAAAGGGGAAACTCCACGTTTAGCTAACTTCTGATGCACCCTGCCAGGAGGAGCAGTAAAGTGATTTAAAGGGGAACTCCACGTTTAGCTAACTTCTGATGCATCCTGCCAGGAAGAGCAGTAAAGTGATTTAAAGGGGAACTCCACATTTAGCTAACTTCTGATGCATCCTGCCAGGAAGAGCAGTAAGGTAATTGAAAAGGGAACTCCAGATTTAGCTAACTTCTAAGCATCCTGCCAGGAAGAGCAGTTAAGTGATTTAAAGGGGAACTCCACATTTTGCTAACTTCTGATGCACCCTGTCAGGAAGAGCAGTAAAGTGATTTAAAGGGGAACTCCACATTTAGCTAACTTTTGATGCACCCTGCCAGGAAGAGCAGTAAAGAGATTTAAAGGGGAACTCCACATTTTGCTAACTTCTGATGCACCCTGTCAGGAAGAGCAGTAAAGTGATTTAAAGGGGAACTCCACATTTAGCTAACTTCTAATGCATCCTGCCAAGAAGAGCAGTAAAGTGCCGTGGCTTATAAGGTGGCACACACATGTCCATCCCTCGCTGCAGGCAGAAATACATGGCTTCTGGTCTGGGTGACAAGGAACCGATCCAGCAGCAGTTATCCGACGCTTGTCAGGAACGCTGGCAATAATGCCCCTCTTCTGTGATACCTTGTATCTAACAGGCGCTTAATTGTCTGCCAGCTCCAGCCCTGGCATCGCCTGGCACCTGACTAACATAATGCAGCCATTGTTACCCCGCTACTACAGCCGCCTTAGTGTTGTGGTGATGGGGAGCAGAACTGCTGCGCCCTCTGCAGACCCACAGAGTGTACTGCAGCATAATGGAAATGAGACTGTATCACATGACAGGCTTAGATACAGGGGCTCAACAGACAGTATCACATACAATAGGGTTAGATACGACGGCTCAATAGAAAGTATTGCATACTATAGGCTTAGAAATAACGGCTCAGCAGAAAGTATCACACATGATAGGATTAGATACACAGCTCAGCAGACAGTATCACACATGATAGGATTAGATACACAGCTCAGCAGACAGTATCACACATGATAGGATTAGATACACAGCTAAGCAGACAGTATCACACACGATAGGATTAGATACACAGCTCAGCAGACAGTATCACACACGATAGGATTAGATACACAGCTCAGCAGACAGTATCACACATGATAGGATTAGATACACAGCTCAGCAGACAGTATCACACATGATAGGATTAGATACACAGCTCAGCAGACAGTATCACACATGATAGGATTAGATACACAGCTCAGCAGACAGTATCACACATGATAGGATTAGATACACAGCTCAGCAGACAGTATCACACATGATAGGATTAGATACACAGCTCAGCAGACAGTATCACACATGATAGGATTAGATACACAGCTCAGCAGACAGTATCACATATGATAGGATTAGATACACAGCTCAGCAGACAGTATCACACAGGATAGGATTAGATACACAGCTCAGCAGACAGTATCACACATGATAGGATTGGATACACCACTCAGCAGACTGTATCACACATAATAGGATTAGATACACAGCTCAGCAGACAGTATCACACATGATAGGATTAGATACACAGCTCAGCAGACAGTATCACACATGATAGGATTAGATACACAGCTCAGCAGACAGTATCACACATGATAGGATTAGATACACAGCTCAGCAGACAGTATCACACATGATAGGATTGGATACACAGCTCAGCAGACTGTATCACACATGATAGGATTAGATACACAGATCAGCAGACAGTATCACACATGATAGGATTAGATACACAGATCAGCAGACAGTATCACACAGGATAGGATTAGATACACAGCTCAGCAGACAGTATCACACATGATAGGATTGAATGCACAGCTCAGCAGACAGTATCACACATGATAGGATTAGATACACAGCTCAGCAGACAGTATCACACAGGATAGGATTAGATACACAGCTCAGCAGACAGTATCACACAGGATAGGATTAGATACAATACTCAGCAGACAGTATCACACATGCTAGGATTGGATACACAGCTCAGCAGACAGTATCACACAGGATAGGATCAGATACACAGCTCAGCAGACAGTATCACACATGATAGGATTAGATACACAGCTCAGCAGACAGTATCACACAGGATAGGATTAGATACACAGCTCAGCAGACAGTATCACACATGATAGGATTAGATACACAGCTCAGCAGACAGTATCACACATGATGGGATTAGATACACAGCTCAGTAGACAGTATCACACAACAGGAAACAATACCAAGGTTCAACAAACAGTATCACAGAAGATAGAATTAGATACATAGGTTCAGCAGACAATATCCCATGTGACAAGCTTAGATACGGCAACTCAGCAGACAATATCACTGAAGGTAGGATTAGATACCCCAGCTCAGCAGACTGTATCACACATGATAGTCATGTCCTCTAATAATACCACCAGTCTCCACATGTCTGCCATGTTTGTTGTGTAAATTCAGCTCGAGGGCGGCATGTACGGCGTCGTCCTCCTCCTCCTCTCCCTGTGACCTCTATGAGGACATCACATGACTGATCCAGGTTAATGTAATAGAACATTAAAAAATAACAAAAACACCAACTTAAGTCGCAAATAAAGTACATCAAGTGCAATGCACACCTGACTGCAAAGTGGTGATACTCCGGCAGCGGGTCATGGAGGAAATGGAAGGAAGCATATAAAAGGCATGGACAAATATATTTAGACCCCCCCAAAGAAATCCCCTAAAAATATTCAGACCCCTATATTAATATCAGGCAAATCCCCTATATCAATCCCCAGACAAGAACCCTGTATTATTATCAGTCCCCAGACCAGACCCCTGTATTATTATCAGTCCCCAGAGAAGACCCCTGTATTATTATCAGTCCCCAGAGAAGACCTCTGTATTATGAGTTCCCCAGACCAGACTCGTATATTAATAACAGTCCGCAGACCAGAACCCTATATTATTCTCAGTCCCCAGACCCCTGTATTACTATCAGTCCCCAGATCAGACCCCTATATTATTATCAGTCACCAGACCAGACCCCTATATTAATATCAGTCACCAGACCAGACCCCTGTATTATTATCAGTCCCCAGACTAGACCCCTGTATTATTATCAGTCCCCAGAGAAGACCCCTGTATTATGAGTTCCCCAGACCAGACTCGTATATTAATAACAGTCCGCAGACCAGAACCCTATATTATTCTCAGTCCCCAGACCCCTGTATTACTATCAGTCCCCAGATCAGACCCCTATATTATTATCAGTCACCAGACCAGACCCCTATATTAATATCAGTCACCAGACCAGACCCCTGTATTATTATCAGTCCCCAGACTAGACCCCTGTATTATTATCAGTCCCCAGAGAAGACCCCTGTATTATGAGTCCTCAGACCAGACTCGTATATTAATAACAGTCCGCAGACCAGAACCCTATATTATTCTCAGTCCCCAGACCAGACCCCTATATTATTATCAGTCACCAGACCAGACCCCTATATTAATATCAGTCCCCAGACTAGACCCCTGTATTATTATCAGTCCCCAGACTAGACCCCTGCATTTTTATCAGTCCCCAGACTAGACCCCTGTATTATTATCAGTCCCCAGACAAGACCCCTGTATTATTATCAGTCCCCAGACAAGACCCCTGTATTATTATCAGTCCCCAGACTAGACCCCTGTATTATGATTAGTCCCCAGACCAGACCCCTATATTATTATCAGTCACCAGACCAGACTCCTATATTAATATCAGTCCCCAGACCAGACTCCTGTATTATTATCAGTCCCCAGACAAGACCCCTGTATTATTATGTCCCCAGACAAGACCCCTGTATTATTATCAGTCCCCAGACAAGACTCCTGTATTATTATCAGTCCCCAGACAAGACCACTGTATTATTATCAGTCCCCAGACAAGACTCCTGAATTTTTATCAGTCCCCAGACAAGACCCCTGTATTATTATCAGTCCCCAGACAAGACCCCTGTATTATTATCAGTCCCCAGACACGACCCCTATATTATCAGTCCCCAGACAAAACCCCTGTATTATCAGTTCCCAGACCAGACCCCTGTATTATTATCAGTCCCCAGACCAGACCCCTGTATTATCAGTCCCCAGACCAGACCCCTATATTATCAGTTCCCAGACCAGACCCCTGTATTATCAGTCCCCAGACCAGACCCCTATATTATCAGTTCCCAGACCAGACCCCTGTATTAATATCAGTCTTCAGACCAGACTCCTATTTTAATAACAGTCCCCAGACATGACCCCTATATTATCAGTCCCCAGACCAAACCTCTATATTAATATTAATCATCAGACAAGACCCCTGTATTATTATCAGTCCCCAGACCAGACCTCTGTATTATGTCACCAGACAAGACCCTTATATTAATATCAGTCCCCAGACCCCTGTATTATCAGACCCCAGACCAGACCGCTATATTAATTTCAGTCCCCACACCAGACCCTTATATTAATATCAGCACCCAGACCAGAGCCTTATATTAATATCAGATCCTAGACCAGACTGACACATTAAAGGGGTTGTTCGGACGTTAATATTGATTAACTATTGTCAGGATAGGTCATCAATATCTGATAGGGGGTCTGACACCCGGGCCCCCGCTGATCAGCTGTTTGTAGAGGAGGTGGCGCTCCATGCAAGTGCTGCTTCCTCTTCATTATACTGCACTTCATCTCTGAAGTGCAGTGTCATACAAGTACTCACACCAGTGGGTGCCTGTAACTACACTACGCCACAGCTCCACTGGAGACGAGATGTAGTGTATTGGTGAGGAAGCAGCTCCGCCTCCTCATCTCACAGCTGTTTGGCGGGGGTCCCGGGTGTGGGACTCCCACCAATCAGATATTGATGACCTATTCTGACAGTAGGTCATGAATATTAATGACTGGACAAACCCTGTAATATGAGACCAGACCGCTACATTTATATTAGACCCCAGATTATAATGCTACATTAGTTACAGCCCGCTACATCAATATCAGACCAGCCCGCTACATCAGTATCAGAACAGACTGCTGCATTAATATCAGACCAGACCGCTACATTAATATCAGACCAGCCCGCTACATTAGTATTAGACCAGCCCTCTACATTAGTATCAGACCAGCCCTCCACATTAGTATCAGACCAGACCGCTACATTAGTATCAGAACAGACTGCTGCATTAGTATCAGACCAGACCGCTACATTAGTATCAGAACAGACCGCTACATTAGTATCAGACCAGCCCTCTACATTAGTATCAGACCAGCCCGCTACATTAGTATCAGACCAGCCCGCTACATTAGTATCAGACCAGCCCGCTACATTAGTATCAGAACAGACCGCTACATTAGTATCAGACCAGCCCTCTACATTAGTATCAGACCAGCCCTCTACATTAGTATCAGACCAGCCCGCTACATTAGTATCAGACCAGCCCGCTACATTAGTATCAGACCAGCCCGCTACATTAGTATCAGACCAGCCCTCTACATTAGTATCAGACCAGCCCGCTACATTAGTATCAGACCAGCCCGCTACATTAGTATCAGAACAGACCGCTACATTAGTATCAGAACAGACCGCTGCATTAATATCAGACCAGCCCGCTACATTAGTATCAGACCAGTCCTCTACATTAGTATCAGAACAGACCGCTACATTAGTATCAGACCAGCCCTCTACATTAGTATCAGACCAGCCCGCTACATTAGTATCAGACCAGCCCGCTACATTAGTATCAGAACAGACCTCTACATTAGTATCAGAACAGACCGCTACATTAGTATCAGACCAGCCCTCTACATTAGGGTCAGACCAGCCCGCTACATTAATATCAGACCAGCCCTCTACATTAGTGTCAGACCAGCCCTCTACATTAGTATCAGACCAGACCGCTACATTAGTATTAGACCAGCCCTCCACATTAGTATCAGACCAGCCCTCTACATTAATATCAGACCAGCCCTCTACATTAGTGTCAGACCAGCCCTCTACATTAGTATCAGACCAGACCGCTACATTAGTATTAGACCAGCCCTCCACATTAGTATCAGACCAGCCCTCTACATTAATATCAGACCAGCCCGCTACATTAGTGTCAGAACAGACCTCTGCATTAATATCAAACCAGACTACTACATTAATATCAGACCAGCCCGCTACATTAGTGTCAGACCAGCCCGCTACATTAGTGTCAGACCAGCCCGCTACATTAGTGTCAGACCAGCCCGCTACATTAGTATCAGAACAGCCCTTTACATTAGCATCAGACCAACCCGCTACATTAGCATCAGAACAGACCGCTACATTAGTATCGGAACAGACTGCTGCATTAGTATCAGACCAGCCCTCTACATTAGTATCAGACCAGACTGCTACATTAGTATCAGACCAGCCCTCTACATTAGTATCAGACCAGCCCTCTACATTAGTATCAGACCAGCCCTCTACATTAGTATCAGACCAGCCCTCTACATTAGTATCAGACCAGCCCTCTACATTAGTATCAGACCAGCCCGCTACATTAGCATCAGACCAGCCCTCTACATTAGCATCAGACCAGCCCTCTACATTAGTATCAGACCAGCCCGCTACATTAGTATCAGAACAGACCGCTACATTAGTATCGGAACAGACTGCTGCATTAGTATCAGACCAGCCCGCTACATTAGTATCAGACCAGCCTGCTACATTAGTATCAGAACAGACCTCTACATTAGTATCAGAACAGACCGCTACATTAGTATCAGACCAGCCCGCTACATTAGGGTCAGACCAGCCCGCTACATTAATATCAGACCAGCCCTCTACATTAGTGTCAGACCAGCCCTCTACATTAGTATCAGACCAGACCGCTACATTAGTATTAGACCAGCCCTCCACATTAGTATCAGACCAGCCCTCTACATTAATATCAGACCAGCCCGCTACATTAGTGTCAGAACAGACCTCTGCATTAATATCAAACCAGACTACTACATTAATATCAGACCAGCCCGCTACATTAGTGTCAGACCAGCCCGCTACATTAGTGTCAGACCAGCCCGCTACATTAGTGTCAGACCAGCCCTCTACATTAGTATCAGACCAGCCCGCTACATTAGTATCAGAACAGCCCTCTACATTAGCATCAGACCAGCCCGCTACATTAGTATCAGAACAGCCCTCTACATTAGTATCAGACCAGCCCGCTACATTAGGGTCTGAACAGACCGCTACATTAGTATCAGACCAGACTGCTACATTAGTATCAGACCACAGACCAGACCAATTATTACATTATATTACACCCCAGATCAGACACCTAGCACATGGCAGCCACCTATCCACTAAAATTAGGGAAGCCTCTGAGTATTGGATTGGTGGAGGTCCATTGGTTGGACCCCCTCTTCCCCCCACAGATCACACATTTTTTTGGCATGTGATTTGATAGTGGATGCATGGAATAGCCTTCCTGCAGAAGTGGTAGCTGCACATACAGTGGAGGAGTTTAAGCATGCATGGGATAGGCATAAGGCCATCCTTCATATAAGATAGGGCCTGGGGCTATCCATAGCATTCAGTATATTGGGCAGACTAGATGGGCCAAATGGTTCTTATCTGCCGACACATTCTAGGTTTCTGACGGTAACACTCGTCCGTGACCAAAGCCCGCTGCGCAGTGCTACAGCAACGGAAATGACCCACAGCCCTGGAACCAGAATCCCCAGAAAAATCACTGCTGGAATTTTTGTGATTCTGGAATGATGGCAACTTGTGCATCACACAGCGACCCCCTTTAGTTCCATGGCTGCCCTGCTACATGGAGGTCTTTGGTCGTAAGACCGCCGTGTGGCCCCAACCTTATGACAAATATCACCTTCACCCCCTGGTGATAACATCATTCTACAGCGATGCTGCCCCACTGACTGCGCAGCTTAAACTATATTATAATGCACACATAAAATGTCCCAGCAATTAAAGGGTTAATAATCCAGCCCCTAATATAGGAATATTACCGCAGTGCCCCCCAGCCCTTGGTAAACTACAACACAGCATGGGACTTGTAGTTCTACAGTGTCTGCTTGGAGACCATTCCCATTAAACCAGGGCCACTGGGCGGTTACCAAAGCTAAATCCATAGAGCAGGATGTGTATCGCCTGCCTCTGTTCAGACTGCCCTGGCTGTGCGGTATATAGAGACGCCTGCCTCTGTTCAGACTGCCCTGGCTGTGCGGTATATAGAGACGCCTGCCTCTGTTCAGACTGCCCTGGCTGTGCGGTATATAGAGACGCCTGCCTCTGTTCAGACTGCCCTGGCTGTGCGGTATATAGAGCCGCCTGCCTCTGTACAGACTGCCCTGGCTGTGCGGTATATAGAGCCGCCTGCCTCTGTACAGACTGCCCTGGCTGTGCGGTATATAGAGCCGCCTGCCTCTGTACAGACTGCCCTGGCTGTGCGGTATATAGAGACGCCTGCCTCTGTTCAGACTGCCCTGGCTGTGCGGTATATAGAGACGCCTGCCTCTGTTCAGACTGCCCTGGCTGTGCGGTATATAGAGACGCCTGCCTCTGTTCAGACTGCCCTGGCTGTGCGGTATATAGAGACGCCTGCCTCTGTTCAGACTGCCCTGGCTGTGCGGTATATAGAGACGCCTGCCTCTGTTCAGACTGCCCTGGCTGTGCGGTATATAGAGACGCCTGCCTCTGTTCAGACTGCCCTGGCTGTGCGGTATATAGAGACGCCTGCCTCTGTTCAGACTGCCCTGGCTGTGCGGTATATAGAGACGCCTGCCTCTGTTCAGACTGCCCTGGCTGTGCGGTATATAGAGACGCCTGCCTCTGTTCAGACTGCCCTGGCTGTGCGGTATATAGAGCCGCCTGCCTCTGTTCAGACTGCCCTGGCTGTGCGGTATATAGAGACGCCTGCCTCTGTTCAGACTGCCCTGGCTGTGCGGTATATAGAGCCGCGTCCTCACAGACCAGGAGCGATCCGCGCTCACTATTCTGACCCGCAGGAGGACCCGTCTGCCACGTGATACAAACAGGAAGTGTCGCTCTTCCCTGCAGCAGCTATGGATCCTTGGTGGGTGCAGCAGTATCATCCCGGAGCCTTGTCTGTACATGTCATGTATTCTGCCTGATGCACTACAAGTCCCAGCAATGCGTGCTGCTGGTGATATCTATGTATCGTCAC
The DNA here is from genome assembly GCF_014858855.1 of Bufo gargarizans. NCBI lineage: Eukaryota > Metazoa > Chordata > Amphibia > Anura > Bufonidae > Bufo > Bufo gargarizans. The sequence continues at coordinate 42,350,304 of NC_058085.1, forward strand.
CTCATTCTCCTGTACCCCGGTGTCATTGTTCTCTGGCCATACACTGGGGATTGGGGGGGACCATTTTCTTGGGACTTTGGTGTGACTGATGGTAACAGATCTGCATCTCATCAGTGAAGGACAAGTCCACAGATCTATCTATCTATATATCTATCTATCAATCATGTCTGTCTGTCTGTCTTATATCTCTATCTATCTATCATGTCTGTCTGTCTTATATCTCTATCTATCATGTCTGTCTGTCTGTCTGTCTTATATCTCTATCTATCTATCATGTCTGTCTGTCTTATATCTCTATCTATCATGTCTGTCTGCCTTATATATCTATCTATCTATCTATCTATCTATCTATCTATCTATCATGTCTGTCTGTCTTATATCTCTATCTATCTATCATGTCTGTCTGTCTTATATCTCTATCTATCATGTCTGTCTGTCTGTCTGTCTTATATCTCTATCTATCTATCTATCATGTCTGTCTGTCTTATATCTCTATCTATCATGTCTGTCTGTCTTATATCTCTATCTATCATGTCTGTCTGTCTTATATCTCCTATCTATCATGTCTGTCTGTCTTATATCTCTATCTATCTATCATGTCTGTCTGTCTGTCTTATATCTCTATCTATCTATCATGTCTGTCCTGTCTTATATCTCTATCTATCTATCATGTCTGTCTGTCTTATATCTCTATCTATCTATCATGTCTGTCTGTCTTATATCTCTATCTATCTATCTATCATGTCTGTCTGTCTGTCTTATATCTCTATCTATCATGTCTGTCTGTCTGTCTGTCTTATATCTCTATCTATCTATCATGTCTGTCTGTCTTATATCTCTATCTATCTATCATGTCTGTCTGTCTGTCTTATATCTCTATCTATCTATCATGTCTGTCTGTCTGTCTTATATCTCTATCTATCTATCATTTCTGTCTGTCTGTCTTATATCTCTATCTATCTATCATGTCTGTCTGTCTGTCTTATATCTCTATCTATCTATCATGTCTGTCTGTCTTATATCTCTATCTATCTATCATGTCTGTCTGTCTGTCTTATATCTCTATCTATCTATCTATCTATCTATCTATCTATCTATCTATCTATCTATCATGTCTGTCTGTCTGTCTTATATCTCTATCTATCTATCATGTCTGTCTGTCTGTCTGTCTTATATCTCTATCTATCTATCATGTCTGTCTGTCTTATATCTCTATCTATCTATCATGTCTGTCTGTCTTATATCTCTATCTATCTATCATGTCTGTCTGTCTGTCTTATATCTCTATCTATCTATCATGTCTGTCTGTCTGTCTTATATCTCTATCTATCTATCTATCATGTCTGTCTGTCTGTCTTATATCTCTATCTATCTATCATGTCTGTCTGTCTGTCTTATATCTCTATCTATCATGTCTGTCTGTCTGTCTTATATCTCTATCTATCTATCATGTCTGTCTGTCTGTCTTATATCTCTATCTATCATGTCTGTCTGTCTGTCTTATATCTCTATCTATCTATCATGTCTGTCTGTCTGTCTTATATCTCTATCTATCATGTCTGTCTGTCTTATATCTCTATCTATCTATCTATCTATCATGTCTGTCTGTCTGTCTTATATCTCTATCTATCTATCATGTCTGTCTGTCTGTCTGTCTTATATCTCTATCTATCTATCATGTCTGTCTGTCTTATATCTCTATCTATCTATCATGTCTGTCTGTCTGTCTTATATCTCTATCTATCTATCATGTCTGTCTGTCTGTCTTATATCTCTATCTATCTATCTATCATGTCTGTCTGTCTTATATCTCTATCTATCTATCATGTCTGTCTGTCTGTCTTATATCTCTATCTATCTATCATGTCTGTCTGTCTTATATCTCTATCTATCTATCATGTCTGTCTGTCTTATATCTCTATCTATCTATCATGTCTGTCTGTCTGTCTTATATCTCTATCTATCATGTCTGTCTGTCTGTCTTATATCTCTATCTATCTATCATGTCTGTCTGTCTTATATCTCTATCTATCTATCATGTCTGTCTGTCTGTCTTATATCTCTATCTATCTATCATGTCTGTCTGTCTTATATCTCTATCTATCTATCATGTCTGTCTGTCTGTCTGTCTGTCTTATATCTCTATCTATCTATCTATCTATCATGTCTGTCTTATATCTCTATCTATCTATCATGTCTGTCTGTCTGTCTGTCTTATATCTCTATCTATCTATCTATCTATCTATCTATCTGTCTGTCTGTCTCATGTCTCTATCTATCTATCTATCTATCTATCTGTTACCAGAAGACCCCATCAAAAATCCCAACTCTATGGCCAACTTAATGGGGTCGTCCCATAACAACCACCTATCTGCTGCCCACAGGATAGGGGATGTGTCTTATGTTCAACCTCTGGGGCCCCCGCCAGTCATGAGAACGGGGCCCGTGTTCCTTTGAATGGTGCTGCTATCTGCGGCCGTCCCTAGAGCGGTATGCAGCAGTGGACACACACGCATATCAGCGGCTTCATTCAAATGGGGGAACACTGCTGGGGCCCCGGCCGATCACAAGAACGGGGTCCCAGCAGTTCCCCCTCCCCCCAATCAGGCAGTTATCCTTTGGGTGGCAGATAAGTTATGTAATGGGGTGACTTGTATAATGGAATCATCTGCAGCGTTCCAACAGGCTCTAAGCTTCAGCGCCTCCTCGTTTTCAAAATCTCTGCTTGCTGTAAGTGGGAAGCGGCACAAACCCTCTGTTCCTCACAGATGAAGATTTGTTACAGTTCTGCCCATTGTAGACTGTTCTCTGTGAGCAGCTTGATGCAATTCACCTTCGCTGATACATTGTAACAAACTCCGCTCCACAGAGAGATTTGTGCCACTGATGTGTTTAGCTCATTGTTACAAACCCTCAGCTGTGAGATGGTTTGGCTTCACCTTTACCCGTTAGAAGAAAATAATGTTGCCGTTCGCTGATCGCAAGCATAGGTTTCGAAAAATGGCGACTGTTCTGTACTAAAAGTATATTAGAAACCTGCTACAGTGTTCCCTTATACAGTCATTAAAGGGATTGTCCCAGCATTTAAAGGGGTTTTCCCAGAGAAGAAACTGATGACCTATCCGCAGGATGTCAGACCCCCGCCGATCACCTGTTTGAGAAGGCATCGGCGCTCCTGTAAGCACGGTGACATCACGTTCATCGGTCACATGACCTAGGAGCAGCTAAGTCCCAGTGAATAGACCTGAGCTGCAATACCAAGCATGGCCACTATACAGTGTATGGCGCTGTCCCAGAGAATAGTTATCAGTTACAAAGTCTTGGAAAACCCCTTTAAACAGACACCTTTATCCACAGTGTCCGCTCCGAGAACAGGGTCCTGTGCCCCCCCTATGTGCACGGAGCGGCGGACGAACACGCATGCTGCTTTTCCGTTCATCTCTAGCTGATCTCTGTACTCGGCTGCTCTCTGGCAGTCGCATAGAGATGAATGGAGCACACACACATCGCTGCGTTGGTTGGTGGTCCCAGCAGTCGGACCCCCACTGATCAGATACTTATCCCCTGGCTTGGGACTACCCCTTTAAGCTTATTTTATATGGATCTGGACAGTCCCTTTAATAGCGTGTTGCTGTGTGCTATCTTGTCCTTTTTCCACTGCTCTTATTCACTATTTATTGTGTACACATGGCGGCAGGGCTCCGACGCACACGCGTGTTTTCCACAATTTGTCATGGCGTATGCAGGTTATTATAAATCAGGTCATGCCCCTGATGTGCCGCCCAATCGTATAACCTGAACACTAAGGGGTGAGCTCCGGTCACCCCAATATCCGACGCTGTTTGTGCAGAGACGCAGCAGCTCTTCAGAGTGAAGACCATGTCCCCCACTAGACTGGAGCAGCGGTTGAGCATACGCACTTCCCATAGAGATATATGGAGCGGCAACGCGTATGATTGATGCCACTACAGTAAAGCAGGGCACGTGGGACCCCCATGGGAGACCCCTTCCCCCCCGATCAAACACTTATCTTCTATCTTGTTGGGTCAGTGATGAATTGTCGTCCTTGGACAAACCCTTTAGGCCACAGGCACACGCTGCATCCGGTAGATAGGGGGCTCCGTTTTTTCAGCAGGTGCTGGTCCATATATTGGGGGTACTGTGCCTTTAACTGGTGAAGGCTCGGGGTATGTGAATTTATTAAACGACTGATGAAGATTATATTTTCGTTGCAGGTTGTCCATGTATGAGTCCACCTATCAACTCGCACGAGAGATTACGGAGAAAGTCCATAGGCGGAATGTCTACCTACTTAATAAAGAGAACCCAATTAAGGTAAAAAAAAAAAAAAGAAAGTTTAAAGGGGAACTCCAGTGAACTTCCTGTGTCTGAAACCAGTGCTGTTCCTTCTGCCTGAAGGAATTAGCATGGGATGTTGCCTAGCAACACACCGTCCATGCAGCGGGTGATGTGCTGTTGTCACGGAGAGTTCCCCTTCATGTCCCTGGTATAGGACCAATGGCTTCCTCTCTACAGTGGAGCTCTAACCCCCTCAATGCTATGGCAAGACCCCACGTTATGAGGCCGCCTTTGGAAAACCCCTCACCACTCCTGCATCAACACTTCCCGGGTCCCCACTGGTCTCTTCTTCATGGCAGTTAAAGGGTTAGTCCCATCTTGGACATTTGGGGGCATATCACCAGGCACCTATCCTTAGAACGGACACCGCAAAGTGAGGGAGCACTGCGCATGCCCAGCCTCCCTCCATTGGCTTCTATGGAGCAGCCAAAAACAGCCGAGCGCCAGGCTCGGCTATTTTCGGGAGACCCACAGAAATGAATGGCAAGTGCAGCTGCTGCTCCTATCACTTTTATGAGGCTTGCGAAAATAGCCGAGCCTTCGCGGTGCACCCTCCGTCACTTTGCGGAGAGGTGCAGATCCCAGAGGTAGGCCCCGCACCTATAAGACATTGGGGACATATCCTAGTGATGTCCAAGATAGACAACCCCTTTAAGGTGTTATTCTGGTTACTAGATAGAGGATAACTGTTAGATGTACGCAGGGGTCCAACTACTGGGGTGCCCACCATTCGCAAGAACGTGGTTGAGCCTGCGCGATATCACTGAAATCACACTGTGCACCGTAATCCGCTCTCTCCGCCAGCCCAATAGAGATAAATGGAATGGCGGTGCACATGCTTGACTGCGACCCCCTATTCCTGTGATTGGTGGGGGACCCCACTGACTAAGTTATATCCCCTATCCAGTGGGATAGAGAGAGCTTATTACTGAAATGCCCCCTTAAAGAGGACCTATCGCCTCCCCTGTTTTAGTAACCACTTGCATTTCCCATTCATATAACTCTATGTTGTTTTGTTCCTCAGGTATTCCGACTAAAAATGTTTTTTTTTTTTTTTTTTATTAATTTACAACATTTGGGGGGGGGGGGGTCTCTGCACAATCTGACACTGATGGCCCTTATTGGACAGTATCAGACTGTGCAACGACACCCCCAAACTGTAACACTTAGGCCTCTTTCACACGGGCGTCATATTTTTGGCCCGGATAAGAGGCGGGTGCGTTGCTGGAAAATGCGCGATTTTTCTGCGCAAGTGCAAAACATTGTAATGCGTTTTGCACTCGGGTGAGAAAAATCGCGCATGTTTGGTACCCAAACATTGGATATTGATGTTCTGGGCTTGGGATTGATGTTCTGAAGATTTTATTATTTTCTCTTATAACATGGCGCTGGAGGGGTTAAAAAAAAGTTAACTCGCCTTCTCCTCTTGATCGCGTAGTTCCCGGTCTCTTCTTTACTTCTTTAATGATGAGCTGTGGGCTAAAGGACCTGTGGTGACGTCAGATCACATGCTCCAATCACATGGTCCATCACCATGGTGATGGAGCATGTGATCTGACATCACCACAGGTCCTTTAGCCCACAGCTCATCATTAAAGAAGAGACCGGGAACTACGCGATCAAGAGGAGAAGGTGAGTTAACTTTTTTTTATTTTGTTTTAACCCCTCCAGCGCCATTTTACTATGCATTCTGTATTCAGAATGCTATTATTTTCCCTTATAACCATGTTATAAGGGAAAATAATACAGTGAATAGACTGTCACCTAGCAACCATGCGTGAAAATCGCACCGCATCCGCACTTGCTTGCGGATGCTTGCGATTTTCACACACCCCATTAACTTCTATGGGGCCTGCGTCGCGTGAAAATCGCACAATATAGAGCATGCTGCGATTTTCACTCAACGCACAAGTGATGTGTGAAAATCACCGCTCGTGTGCACAGCCCCATAGAAATGAATGGGTCCGGATTCAGTGCGGGTGCAATGCGTTCACCTCACGCATCGCATCCGCACAGAATACTCGCCCGTGTGAAAGGGGCCTTAGTTTCAAATTCATTAATAAAACTTCTAGTAAGAATAACTGAGGAACGGAACAACATGGAGTTATATGACGATGCTGCAGAGTTGTTATTGTGTGGGGAATGCAATGATTTACGGAGGCATGTCACTGTCCTCTTCAGGTTCTGTTTGTTTTCTTTTTTCTAATCTGTCATGAGACACGCGATCATTAGCACTAATTACGGTCATTATCTCCGTGTTGTTGCTCTGTAAACTGCCTGAAATTACATTTTACGATAGCGACGGGCAGGAGGTAAGATGAATTTGTGATTTGGTTTGTTTGGTACATTTTTAGCCCCATCATGATGAGCTGATTAAGTTCTATATAGCGGTCACAGCTCCGTTTTCTGTTACAGAGCTCCAAACCCTCTGCCTAGGTATAGAATGAAATGAGGACTTGTTGTCTGCTTGCAGCCCCCACTAGGGGGAGCTCACGGCATGCTTTCTGTACACTGCGCTCAGCAATATGCAGTAAGCACATAAGCTCCCCCTAGTGGCGGCTGCAGGTGATCAGAATCTTAACAAGAGCGGCGTCTGCTTTGGTGGACCTGACGTCTGCACAGGTTTCACCCTCTGGATATAAGAAAGAACAATTCTGTTCACCGCAAGCAGAGATCTTAACAATAATGATCAGGCTGTAGTTGGATAAAATCTGCACTATTTTGCTGTCAGTAAATGGGAATTACTCCAGTGGGTTGAGTACTTGTACTGGCTTAATACTTGGGTTGTTACAGTTCTATCTAGTCTAGACTGTAGGTGTGATGCATGTTACCTGCACTGATACATTGTAACAAAAATCAGGACAAGGTTTGGGCTGCTGAGGTATTTAGATAGATACATTGATAGATAGATACATTGTAACAAACCATCAGACGTAAGAAGTATTAGGTCTGTGCAGGTTTCCAGCCTCAGGATGTAAGCAAGATTGCTTCTATTCACTGACAACAAGCATAAATTGCAGTTTTTCTATATGGAGCATATGAGTGTACATACAGAGCATATGAGTGTACATACAGAACTCCCCTGGGTTGTCATAGTCCTAAAGGGGTTTAAAAAATGTTACTATTGATGGCCTATACTTGGAACAGACTGTCAATATCTAATCAGAGGGGGTCCGACTCCCTGCACCCCAGCCAATCAGCTCTTTAGAAGTAGCTTTGGTGCTAGAACTACACAGCGCCATCCATTGTATAGTGGATGGATCTGGTTACTACAGCTCCCATTCACTTCAATACCCAACTTCCTGCTGCAGAGTTACTGCAGAACAGCTGATCGGTGCGGGGTGTCGGACGCCCAACAATCCTGAGGATAGGCCGTCAATAGTGAGCTCCTGGACAACCCCTTTAAATGATATATATCGCCATTTTTTTTTTATTGTCTCAGTGCATCTATAATGAAAATGAAGCAATTGTTGAAATAGAGCGTAATAAAATGTTTCTATTGTTCTACAGCTTCAGTGCTGACCTATGCGTCTCCATGGTAACAGACAACGAACAAACCCTGTGTAGTCGGATCCTGCAGTCATACATTCTGTCCCCCACTTCTTCCTAACATATGTCTTCAGGAAGGTGAGGAGAGACTGTAGAAAGTAGAACTACTGGACATGATCCGACTACACAAGGCTTATTTGTTGTCTGTTACCATGGCGACACGTAGTCTGCATAGGAGCTATAGGGACAATAATTAGTCTTTAATGAAGCCCTTTTGTAAAGCTGCTTCTTTCTTTATTTTAGATGCACTGAGGCAATTAAGAAAGCATGGAAAATCAATGGTGGCGCTATTTTTATTTTTTAAGAATGACCCCCATTGTCTGTTTTCTTCATTCCCCCCCCCCCACCCCCCTTCTATAATCAGTTATAAAAGAAACGCACATCTATTATTACTGCTGTTACCTTTGTATGGGAAACGGCACACGGTCCCGGAGACCTGTTACTTAACCCTTTCAGCCCCAGGCCATTTTTTATTTTTCACTTCATCTGTAGTTTTTATTGATACCATTTTGGAGTGTGTTAGACTTTTTGATCACTTTTATTCAATTCTTTTGGAATATAAAGACACCGGGCGCCATAATAACCTCACCGACCTGTATATTATATATATAAAGACACCGGGCGCCATAATAACCTCCCCGACCTGTGTATTATATATAGAAAGACACCGGGTGCCATAATAACCTCACCGACCTGTGTATTATATATATAAAGACACCGGGCGCCATAATAACCTCACCGACCTGTATATTATATATAGAAAGACACCGGGTGCCATAATAACCTCACCGACCTGTATATTATATATAGAAAGACACCGGGCGCCATAATAACCTCCCCGACCTGTATATTATATATATAAAGACACCGGGCGCCATAATAACCTCCCCGACCTGTGTATTATATATAGAAAGACACCGGGTGCCATAATAACCTCACCGACCTGTATATTATATATAGAAAGACACCGGGTGCCATAATAACCTCACCGACCTGTATATTATATATAGAAAGACACCGGGCGCCATAATAACCTCACCGACCTGTATATTATATATATAAAGACACCGGGCGCCATAATAACCTCCCCGACCTGTGTATTATATATAGAAAGACACCGGGTGCCATAATAACCTCACCGACCTGTATATTATATATAGAAAGACACCGGGTGCCATAATAACCTCACCGACCTGTATATTATATATAGAAAGACACCGGGCGCCATAATAACCTCACCGACCTGTATATTATATATATAAAGACACCGGGCGCCATAATAACCTCACCGACCTGTATATTATATATAGAAAGACACCGGGCGCCATAATAACCTCCCCGACCTGTGTATTATATATAGAAAGACACCGGGTGCCATAATAACCTCACCGACCTGTATAGTATATATAGAAAGACACCGGGTGCCATAATAACCTCCCCGACCTGTATATTATATATAGAAAGACACCGGGTGCCATAATAACCTCCCCGACCTGTGTATTATATATAGAAAGACACCGGGCGTCATAATAACCTCCCCGACCTGTGTATTATATATAGAAAGACACCGGGCGCCATAATAACCTCCCCGACCTGTATATTATATATAGAAAGACACCGGGCGCCATAATAACCTCCCCGACCTGTATATTATATATAGAAAGACACCGGGCGCCATAATAACCTCCCCGACCTGTGTATTATATATAGAAAGACACCGGGCGCCATAATAACCTCCCCGACCTGTGTATTATATATAGAAAGACACCGGGCGCCATAATAACCTCCCCGACCTGTGTATTATATATAGAAAGACACCGGGTGCCATAATAACCTCACTGATCTGTATATTACATATAGAAAGACACCGGGTGCCATAATAACCTCCCCGACCTGTGCATTATATATAGAAAGACACCGGGCGCCATAATAACCTCACCGACCTGTGTATTATATATAGAAAGACACCGGGCGCCATAATAACCTCCCCGACCTGTATATTATATATAGAAAGACACCGGGCGCCATAATAACCTCCCCGACCTGTATATTATATATAGAAAGACACCGGGCGCCATAATAACCTCCCCGACCTGTGTATTATATATAGAAAGACACCGGGCGCCATAATAACCTCCCCGACCTGTGTATTATATATAGAAAGACACCGGGCGCCATAATAACCTCCCCGACCTGTGTATTATATATAGAAAGACACCGGGTGCCATAATAACCTCACTGATCTGTATATTACATATAGAAAGACACCGGGTGCCATAATAACCTCCCCGACCTGTGTATTATATATATATAGAAAGACACCGGGCGCCATAATAACCTCCCCGACCTGTATATTATATATAGAAAGACACCGGGTGCCATAATAACCTCCCCGACCTGTATATTATATATAGAAAGACACCGGGCGCCATAATAACCTCACCGACCTGTATATTATATATAGAAAGACACCGGGTGCCATAATAACCTCACCGACCTGTATATTATATATAGAAAGACACCGGGCGCCATAATAACCTCACCGACCTGTATATTATATATAGAAAGACACCGGGTGCCATAATAACCTCACTGACCTGTATATTATATATAGAAAGACACTGGGTGCCATAATAACCTCACGACCTGTATATTATATATAGAAAGACACCGGGCGCCATAATAACCTCACCGACCTGTATATTATATATAGAAAGACACCGGGTGCCATAATAACCTCACCGACCTGTATAGTGTATATATAGAAAGACACCGGGCGCCATAATAACCTCCCCGACCTGTATATTATATATAGAAAGACACCGGGTGCCATAATAACCTCCCCGACCTGTATATTATATATAGAAAGACACCGGGTGCCATAATAACCTCCCCGACCTGTATATTATATAGAAAGACACCGGGCGCCATAATGACCTCACCGACCTGTATATTATATATAGAAAGACACCGGGCGCCATAATGACCTCCCCGACCTGTATATTATATATAGAAAGACACCGGGTGCCATAATAACCTCACCGACCTGTATATTATATATAGAAAGACACCGGGTGCCATAATAACCTCCCCGACCTGTATATTATATATAGAAAGACACCGGGTGCCATAATAACCTCCCCGACCTGTATATTATATATAGAAAGACACCGGGCGCCATAATAACCTCCCCGACCTGTATATTATATATAGAAAGACACCGGGTGCCATAATAACCTCCCCGACCTGTATATTATATATAGAAAGACACCGGGCGTCATAATAACCTCCCCGACCTGTATATTATATATAGAAAGACACCGGGTGCCATAATAACCTCACCGACCTGTATATTATATATAGAAAGACACCGGGTGCCATAATAACCTCACCGACCTGTATATTATATATATAAAGACACCGGGCGCCATAATAACCTCACCGACCTGTGTATTATATATATAAAGACACTGGGCGCCATAATAACCTCCCCGACCTGTGTATTATATATAGAAAGACACCGGGCGCCATAATAACCTCACCGACCTGTGTATTATATATATAAAGACACTGGGCGCCATAATAACCTCCCCGACCTGTATATTATATATAGAAAGACACCGGGTGCCATAATAACCTCCCCGACCTGTATATTATATATAGAAAGACACCGGGCGACAAAATAACCTCCCCGACCTGTATATTATATATAGAAAGACACCGGGTGCCATAATAACCTCACCGACCTGTATATTATATATAGAAAGACACCGGGTGCCATAATAACCTCACCGACCTGTATATTATATATATATAAAGACACCGGGTGCCATAATAACCTCACCGACCTGTGTATTATATATATAAAGACACTGGGCGCCATAATAACCTCCCCGACCTGTGTATTATATATAGAAAGACACCGGGCGCCATAATAACCTCACCGACCTGTGTATTATATATATAAAGACACTGGGCGCCATAATAACCTCCCCGACCTGTATATTATATATAGAAAGACACCGGGTGCCATAATAACCTCCCCGACCTGTATATTATATATAGAAAGACACCGGGTGCCATAATAACCTCCCCGACCTGTATATTATATATAGAAAGACACCGGGTGCCATAATAACCTCACCGACCTGTATATTATATATAGAAAGACACCGGGTGCCATAATAACCTCACCGACCTGTATAGTGTATATATAGAAAGACATTGGGCGCCATAATAACCTCCCCGACCTGTATATTATATATAGAAAGACACCGGGTGCCATAATAACCTCCCCGACCTGTATAGTGTATATATAGAAAGACACCGGGCGCCATAATAACCTCCCCGACCTGTATATTATATATAGAAAGACACCGGGTGCCATAATAACCTCCCGACCTGTATATTATATATAGAAAGACACCGGGCGTCATAATAACCTCCCCGACCTGTATATTATATATAGAAAGACACCGGTGCCATAATAACCTCACCGACCTGTATATTATATATAGAAAGACACCGGGCGCCATAATAACCTCCCCGACCTGTATATTATATATAGAAAGACACCGGGTGCCATAATAACCTCACCGACCTGTATATTATATATAGAAAGACACCGGGCGTCATAATAACCTCCCCGACCTGTATATTATATATAGAAAGACACCGGTGCCATAATAACCTCACCGACCTGTATATTATATATATAAAGACACCGGGTGCCATAATAACCTCACTGACCTGTATATTATATATAGAAAGACACCGGGTGCCATAATAACCTCACCGACCTGTATAGTGTATATATAGAAAGACACCGGGCGCCATAATAACCTCCCCGACCTGTATATTATATATAGAAAGACACCGGGTGCCATAATAACCTCACCGACCTGTATAGTGTATATATAGAAAGACACCGGGCGCCATAATAACCTCCCCGACCTGTGCATTATATATAGAAAGACACCGGGTGCCATAATAACCTCCCCGACCTGTATATTATATATAGAAAGACACCGGGTGCCATAATAACCTCCCCGACCTGTATATTATATATAGAAAGACACCGGGTGCCATAATAACCTCCCCGACCTGTATATTATATATAGAAAGACACCGGGTGCCATAATAACCTCCCCGACCTGTATATTATATATAGAAAGACACCGGGCGGCTATAACGTAACTACATGCTCAGTTGTGCAGCATTAGACCTTTCTATCTGTGTGCGGTATTTTTTTGTCAGTGAGTGTGTATAACGTATGGCCAGCCATTTTCCTTGCACAGGTAAGTACATAATTGGTGTTTCCGTATCCCTGTTATGACAGGAAGTGTTGTCATGAGGACGTCTGACCGCTGTTCTCTCTGGATGAGCGGCTTGACTTTGCTGACAGGCGCACAGCTCCTATCTGCTTGTACTGTAAACAGCTGTCCTTTGAGAGGCGCCGGCCTGTGTGTTTGTGTTGACAACAATGGCGGCTGACCCCGCCGCCGCAGATCACCGCGTTACTCTGAGTGGAAATTCTAGAGGGGAAACTGATGGTTTTATTGCAAGTTTGTTTTTCAGCTGAAAATTTTCCACAGCTTTCAAGGTACAGGGTAATGCCTGCCAGACACTACTGGTTCCCCCACACCACACTATTGATGTACATGACGGGATTAGATATACAGCTCTGCAGACAGTATCACACAGGATAGGATCAGATACACAGCTCTGCAGACAGTATCATACAGGAAAGGATTAGATACACAGCTCAGCAGACAGTATCACACAGGATAGGATCAGATACACAGCTCTGCAGACAGTATCATACAGGAAAGGATTAGATACACAGCTCAGCAACAGTATCACACATGATAGGATTAGATACACAGCTCAGCAGACAGTATCACACATGATAGGATTAGATACACAGCTCAGCAGACAGTACTCACACAGGAAGGATCAGATACCAGCTCAGCAGACAGGACCACACATGATAGGATTGGATACACAGCTCAGCAGACAGTATCACACATGATAGGATTAGATACAGTAGCTCAGCAGACAGTATCACACATTATAGATTTAGATACACAGCTCCGCAGACAGTATCACACATGATAGGATGCAGATACACAGCTCAGCAGACAGTATCCACATGGTAGGATTAGATACACAGCTCAGCAGACGTATCACACATGATAGGATTAGATACACAGCTCAGCAGACAGTATCACACAGGATAGGATCAGATACACAGCTCTGCAGACAGTATCACACATGGTAGTGATCGAGATACACAGCTCAGCAACAGTATCACACATGATAGGATAGATACACAGCTCAGCAGACAGTATCACACAGTATAGGGATCAGATACACAGCTCATCAGACAGTATCACACATTATAGGATAGATACACAGCTCAGCAGACAGTATCACACATGATAGATCAGATCACAGCTCAGCAGACAGTATCAACACATGGTAGGATTAGATACACAGCTCAGCAGACAGTCTTCACACATGATAGGATTCAGATACACAGCTCAGGCAGACAGTATCACACAGGATAGGATTAGATACACAGCTCAGCAGACAGTATCACACAGGATAGGATTAGATACACAGCTCAGCAGACAGTATCACACAGATAAGGATTAGATACACAGCTCAGCAGACAGTATCACACAGGATAGGATTAGATACACAGCTCAGCAGACAGTATCACACAGGATAGGATTAGATACACAGCTCAGCAGACAGTATCACACAGGATAGGATTAGATACACAGCTCAGCAGACAGTATCACACAGGATAGGATTAGATACACAGCTCAGCAGACAGTATCACACAGGATAGGATTAGATACACAGCTCAGCAGACAGTATCACACAGGATAGATACACAGCTCAGCAGACAGTATCACACAGGATAGGATTAGATACACAGCTCAGCAGACAGTATCACACAGGATAGGATTAGATACACAGCTCAGCAGACAGTATCACACAGGATAGGATTAGATACACAGCTCAGCAGACAGTATCACACAGGATAGGATTAGATACACAGCTCAGCAGACAGTATCACACATGGTAGGATTAGATACACAGCTCAGCAGACAGTATCACACATGATAGGATTAGATACACAGCTCAGCAGACAGTATCACACATGATAGGATTAGATACACAGCTCAGCAGACAGTATCACACATGGTAGGATTAGATACATAGCTCAGCAGACAGTATCACACATGGTAGGATCAGATACACAGCTCAGCAGACAGTATCACACATTGATAGGATTCAGATACACAGCTCAGCAGACAGTATCACACATGATAGGATCAGATACACAGCTCAGCAGACAGTATCACACATGGTAGGATCAGATACACAGCTCAGCAGACAGTATCACACATGGTAGGATTAGATACACAGCTCAGCAGACAGTATCACACATGATAGGATCAGATACACAGCTCAGCAGACAGTATCACACATGGTAGGATTAGATACATAGCTCAGCAGACAGTATCACACATGATAGGATTAGATATACCCCGCTCAGCAGACAGTATCACACCTGGTAGGATAGATACAGCAGCTCAGCAGACAGTATCACACATGATAGGATTAGATACAAGCTCAGCAGACAGTATCACACATGATAGGATTAGATACAACCAATCTCAGCCATACACACAGCTCAGCAGACAGTATCACACATGGTAGGATTAGATACACAGCTCAGCAGACAGTATCACACATGATAGGATTAGATACACAGCTCAGCAGACAGTATCACACATGATAGGATCAGATACACAGCTCAGCAGACAGTATCACACATGGATAGGATTCAGATACACAGCTCAGCAGACAGTATCACACCATGGTAGGATCAGATACACAGCTCAGCAGACAGTATCACACATGATAGGATTAGATACACAGCTCAGCAGACAGTATCACCACATGATAGGATTAGATACACAGCTCAGCAGACAGTATCACACATGGTAGGATAGATACACAGCTCAGCAGACAGTATCACACATGGTAGGATTAGATACACAGCTCAGCAGACAGTATCACACATGATAGGATTCAGATACACAGCTCAGCAGACAGTATCACACATGATAGATCAGATACCAGCCTCAGCAGACAGTATCACACATGGTAGGATTCAGATACACCAGCTCAGCAGACAGTATCACACATGGTAGGATCAGATACAAGCTCAGCAGACAGTATCACACATGATAGGATTAGATACACAGCTCAGCAGACAGTATCACACATGGATAAGCTCAGCAGACAGTATCACACATGATAGGATAGATACACAGCTCAGCAGACAGTATCACACATGGTAGGATTAGATACACAGCTCAGCAGACAGTATCACACATGATAGGATAGATACACAGCTCAGCAGACAGTATCACACATGATAGGATTAGATACACAGCTCAGCAGACAGTATCACACATGATAGGATCAGATACACAGCTCAGCAGACAGTATCACACATGGTAGGATTCAGATACACAGCTCAGCAGACAGTATCACACATGATAGGATAGATACACAGCTTCAGCAGACAGTATCACCACATGGTAGGATCAGATACACAGCTCAGCAGACAGTATCACACATGGTAGGATTAGATACACTAGCTCAGCAGACAGTATCACACATGGTAGGATTCAGATACACAGCTCAGCAGACAGTATCACACATGATAGGATTAGATACATAGCTCAGCAGACAGTATCACACATGATAGGATTAGATACACAGCTCAGCAGACAGTATCACACATGGTAGGATCAGATACACAGCTCAGCAGACAGTATCACACATGATAGGATTAGATACACAGCTCAGCAGACAGTATCACACATGATAGGATTAGATACACAGCTCAGCAGACAGTATCACACATGTAGGATCAGATACACAGCTCAGCAGACAGTATCACACATGTAGGATTAGATACACAGCTCAGCAGACAGTATCACACAGGATAGGATTAGATACACAGCTCAGCAGACAGTATCACACAGGAGGATTAGATACACAGCTCAGCAGACAGTATCACACAGGATAGGATTAGATACACAGCTCAGCAGACAGTATCACACAGGATAGGATTAGATACACAGCTCAGTAGACAGTATCACACAGGATAGGTTTAGATACACAGCTCAGCAGACAGTATCACACAGGATAGGATTAGATACACAGCTCAGCAGACAGTATCACACAGGATAGGATTAGATACACAGCTCAGCAGACAGTATCACACAGGATAGGATAGATACACAGCTCAGCAGACAGTATCACACAGGATAGGATTAGATACACAGCTCAGCAGACAGTATCACACAGGATAGTTAGATACACAGCTCAGCAGACAGTATCACACAGGATAGGATTAGATACACAGCTCAGCAGACAGTATCACACAGGATAGGATTAGATACACAGCTCAGCAGACTATCACACAGGATAGGATTAGATACACAGCTCAGCAGACAGTATCACACATGATAGGATTAGATACACAGCTCAGCAGACAGTATCACACATGGTAGGATCAGATACAGAGCTCAGCAGACAGTATCACACATGATAGGATTAGATACACAGCTCAGCAGACAGTATCACACATGGTAGGATCAGATACAGAGCTCAGCAGACAGTATCACACATGATAGGATTAGATACACCAGCTCAGCAGACAGTATCACACATGGTAGGATCAGATACACAGCTCAGCAGACAGTATCACACATGATAGGATTAGATACACCAGCTCAGCAGACAGTATCACACATGGATAGGATTAGATACACAGCTCAGCAGACAGTATCACACAGGATAGGATAGATACACAGCTCAGCAGACAGTATCACACATGATAGGATTAGATACACAGCTCAGCAGACAGTATCACACATGATAGGATTAGATACACGCCTCAGCAGACAGTATCACACAGGATAGGATTAGATACACAGCTCAGCAGACAGTATCACACATGGTAGGATTAGATACACAGCTCAGCAGACAGTATCACACATGATAGGATTAGATACACAGCTCAGCAGTCAGTATCACACATGATAGGATTAGATACACCAGCTCAGCAGACAGTATCACACATGGTAGGATCAGATACAGAGCTCAGCAGACAGTATCACACATGATAGGATTAGATACACCAGCTCAGCAGACAGTATCACACATGATAGGATTAGATACACCAGCTCAGCAGACAGTATCACACATGGTAGGATCAGATACACAGCTCAGCAGACAGTATCACACAGGATAGGATTAGATACACAGCTCAGCAGACTGTATCACACATGATAGGATTAGATACACAGCTCAGCAGACAGCATCACACAGGATAGGATTAGATACACGCCTCAGCAGACAGCATCACACAGGATAGGATTAGATACACAGCTCAGCAGACAGTATCACACATAATAGGATTAGATACACAGCTCAGCAGACAGTATCACACATGATAGGATTAGATACACAGCTCAGCAGACAGTATCACACATGGTAGGATTAGATACACAGCTCAGCAGACAGTATCACACATGATAGGATTAGATACACAGCTCAGCAGTCAGTATCACACATGATAGGATTAGATACACAGCTCAGCAGACAGTATCACACATTATACTCCCCTGTGTATGTGACTCTTCTGTCTCTGCAGATAAATATGACTGTGCGGCCTCTTATGAAGCGGTTACACGTGAGCATCGGACATCTGGGGGACTCCCTGCAAACATCGGTCTCCACACATCGGATGTATCCTTCACCGTCTAATCCCTGTGATTGCAGGAGTCCGCCATCTTGTTCTCCTTCTGACAAAGAAGCCATACGAGACTAGCACGTCCGTGGTGGGTAGTAGTAGGTGGCCTGTCTTGGATGTGCACCACTACCATATGCAACTCTATGGGAGGGCAGCCTAGGGGTCTCCTGTCCAGCAGAAGGTGGGGGCCTGATGACGGGGGATACATTGTAATGGTTGCCTAATACTGATTTTCTTCCCACAGTATTGTACTGGCCCATCTTGTGCACACCAACAGAGACTGTTCTTGCCTGCACTCCTGGTTAATCAATGCCACCCCCTCTAACCACCCAGAATATCTTACTGGGGAATTTTTTTTTAAGAATTAAAAGACTTAAAGGACCCCTGTCAGCAAATTTGTCCCTATGACGCTGGCTGACCTGTTACATGTGCACTTGGCAGCTGAAGGTGTTGGTCCCATGTTCATATGTGTCCGCATTACTGAGGAAAATTATGTTTTAATATATGCAAATGAGTCTATACGAGCAACGGGGGCGTTACCATTACACCTAGAGGCTCTGCTCTCTCTGCACTTTGACAGGACCAGGCAGTGTAAATGTAATCACACCTTGTCCTGTCAATCAAAGAGCAGAGGGCGTGGCAGTTGCAGAGAGAGCTGAGGCTCTAGGTGTAATGGCAACGCCCCCGTTGCTCCTAGAGGCTCATTTGCATATATTAAAACTTCATTTTTCTCTTTCGGTCTGTGGGGGCGGAACGCAGTGATGCTCCCCATGCCATGCAATATAGCCTTCGGTGACGCAAAATGCGTTATCACAATGCTACTATAGAAAAGCACCATGGTCCTGCATTTTATGGAAAGTGATATAAGCACAGCGATGCTTTTCTTTAGGTCCGAAGTCTCCCAAGTATACGCCATTACTATATTATTGTCTTAACCTAGAACCCATGTAGCACGCAACTAGAAGGAGATCGGAGGCAGAACCTCATCGACGAGCTCATCACCACACAGAAACAGCTGCAGATATCCTTTCTAAGTGAAGGCACAGAACCCGATGTCATAAGGTGAGAGTCCGAGTCCACCCATGTCACAGGAGGGGAGGTGCCCACCAAACCCTGATATTTACCTGGTCTCTGCTCATCCTGGGACCCTTGGGGTCTTCTTGCAGGATTTTCAACTTGTGCACTTGTGAGGAAGATATCGCCTTCCTGTAGACCTGCAACAGCCCAACCTGTGGCCGTCAGGGCATGTTGGGAGTTATACTTTTACAATAGCTGGACCTCCACAGGCTATGGAAATGAGACTATTTTGCTGGCAGATCTTGAGACAGTCTTTTGGCTGATGATTGTGGGTATTTGCACGCACAGCAGAGTTGCTTTAGAAATTTCTGTAACTGAAAATCTTCTCCATACATCCAGAGCATGGGTTTTATGCACTCTTATTTTACCCTTAGCAACCGCCAATACACCGTTTTTACAGGGGTCACTAACAGTCATTTCGCTAGGATGTTGCCTTTTTTTTACGGAGGTCTAGTCTAAGCACTGCACGGGCGAAGGTGCAGCCTTGATAGTGCTTGTCAGTATAGTACTGACAGTATAATACACTGTACTGCATGAGCAGTACAGTGTATTATAGAAGAGATCAGAAGATCACATGTCACAGTCCCTTTTGTGGGACTAAAAAATTGTAAAAATAAAAGTTAAAGTTTTATGAAATGAAAAAATACTATTTTTCCATTGAATGAAAAAATTCTAAATCCCCTACACATATTTGGTAGCGTCGCATCCGTAAATTCCTTAAAAAAATAAAAAATAAATGCAGCAAAATTCATGATGTAAAAACTCAGTTGCAGTGTTGCTGTTTTTTCCCATCCCCCTCCTCCCCAGAAAGAGTTAATAAAAGATAATCACTAAGTTATGTGTCCCCCAAAATGGTGCCATTAAAGACTTAACTTGTCGCGCAAAAAAAACAATCCCTCATATATCTGCACCGACGGAAAAAAAAAAAATGTACAGCTCTTGGAACGTAACGATGAAAAAATTGAAAAAAGAGGGAAGGGGCTGTGGCCACCGCACCACCAATGAAGATAACTAACCTTTTAATACAAATACAGGTGGCGGGTGCCGACAGCAGAATCGCACACCCAGCACCCGACCTCTATGACAGGGAGCTGCAATTTGCGGCAATTAACTTCTCAGATGCTGCATACCAACCACCCCAGTATTAAAGTCATTGGCTACAGGGTTCTCCCCCCTTCTCATTGGTGGCAGTGGCCCCAGGGCCCCCCCTCCCTCTCCATTGGTGCAGTTGCAGTTCCGATCGGAGCCCCAGCAGTGTAATCCTGGGGCTCCGATCGGTTACCATGGCAGCCAGGATGCTACTGAAGCCCTGGCTGCCATGGTAATCTCCCTGCTGCTGTGTGTACTATGCACAGGACAGCAGGGAGAGTGTGAGGTCCCATTCACCCCCACAGAGTTCTATTAGGGTGAATAGGACAAGGGATTAGAAGATCCCAGGTTCTAGCCCCTAGGGCCCCTTTTCACACGGGGAGATTTCCGCGCGGGTGCAATGCGTGAGGTGAACACATTGCACCCGCACTGACCCATCCGGACCCATTCCTTTCTATGGGGCTGTGCACATGAGCGTTAGTTTTCACGCATCACTTGTGTGTTGTGTGAAAATCACAGCATGTTCGGATGCAGTGCGCTTTTCACGCACGGTTGCTAGGAGACGATCGGGATGGAGACCCGATCATTATTATTTTCCCTTAAAACATGGTTATAAGGGAAAATAATAGCATTCTGAATACAGAATGCTTAGTACAATAGCGCTGGAGGGGTTAAAATAAAACAATTTAACTCTCCTTAATCCACTTGTTCGCGCAGCCCGGCTTCTCTTCTGTCTTCTTCTTTGCTGTGCACAGGAAAAGGACCTTTGATGACGTCACTGCACTCATGACATGATCCATCATCATGACCATGTGATGGACCACGTGATGAGCACAGTGATGTCATCAAAGGTCCTATTCCTCAAAGAAGACAGAAAGGAAGCCGGGCTGCGCGAGTAAGTGGATTAAGGTGAGTTAAATTATTATTATTTTTTAACCCCTCCAGCGCTATTGTACTAAGCATTCTGTATTCAGAATGCTATTATTTTCCCTTATAACCATGTTATAAGGGAAAATAATACAGTCTACACAACACCGAACCCAAACCCGAACTTCAGTGAAAAAATCTCATATGTTCCCGCAACGCACCCGCACCTTTTTCTGCAACGCCCGTGTGAAACCAGCCTAAGGAAGAAATAGTTATTAAATAAAAAGTAAAAAAACAAAACAAATGCCAAAATATTAAGTTTAAATCACCCCCTTTCCTAAATTTACATATAAAATATATAAACAATAGATAAATAAACATATTGGGTATCACCACATCTGAAAAGTCCAAACTATTAAAATATTTTAAAAAAATCTCCTAATTCGCCATTTTTAGTCCCCTTGTCCCCCTCCAAAATTAGGATCGGACTGTTCTATTATGGGCCGGATTTTTGGGTGTTTTATTTCTTTTGCGTGGTATCGAGTATCACAATACTTTTTTTATGGTATCGAATCAAAATTTTGGTATTGTGACAACCCTAATTATAAGACCCACCGCACGCCCTCAATTCTGAGCTGATCCCCCCCCCCCCCCCTCTGTTCTCAGTGGGGTTAGACAAAGAAGGAGCGCTCCCTCTGTCCTTCTTTGCCCCAAAAAACATTTTATATATTTATATCCTATTTATTTGTAATTTCTGTTAAAATATCTAATCGTCTATCCTGCACAGTGAGTGCCAGAATTAGTAATAAAAAGTGATCAGTAAGTCCATGTACCCCAAAATGGTACCAATATAATCTACAGCTGACCCTGCAAAGCACAAGCCCTCACACAGCTCCATACACAGAGAAATTAAAAAGTTATAGGTATCAGAATATGGCGCCACTATTTTTTTTTTTTTTTTTAAAGAGTTACTAAACTTTTGTAAAAATTTCTTTCAAATTGTTTTAAGTAGCCTTTACTTTATTTATTATACTGTTTTCCTACTCGACTAGGCATCCAATGTTTTGGGTGCTATCACTCCTTAAAATCATTATCCTAGTACAGCGCTGACATGTCAGCTCTGTACGGATTTCACTGGGGGCTAAATTCCTGTGCTCCCCTCAAGCTTGGCCAATTTCTGGCACAGCCCATTGGGCCCCTGTACCCAGTACACATGTGCTATGCCAGGATTTAGCCAAGCTTAAGGGGAGCACCGGCAGGAGCAGCGATTTGTGCTATGACCGCCAGTGAAATCCATACACCGGTACAGCTCTGTACTAGAATAATTATTTTAAGGCGCAACAGCACCCAAGACTTTGGGTGCCTAATTGAGTAGGACAACGGTATAATCAATTATTAAAGCATATTACCAAAATCATTTTTGGAAAATTTTAGAACATTTCAAATAAAGTACAAAAGCTTAGTTGCTCTTTAACCTGTTAGGGACACCTGACGTACCGGTACGTCGTGTGTATTTACGATCACCGGCGTGCAGTGATCGAAACAGAGTTCCTGCTGAAATCATTCGGCAGGGACTCTGTGACAATGCCGAGGGGGGGTCCTGTGACCCCCCCCCCCCCTTCTCTCCCCCCCCCCCCCCCCCCCGTATCGGCGATCACAGCAAACCACAGGTCAATTCAGACTTGCGGTTTGCTGCGTTATCCGGGTCTCTGGTGACCCGATAACCCGGAATAGGATGGCGATCGGTGGTGTGATAATACACCACCAATCACCATCCTTAGATCTTGAGAGGTGATGGTGACATCACCTCACAGGATCGCTTCCTATTGGCTGCACGGGCGGGCGGGGGTTAACTCCCCCCAGCTCTCCTCTCCTCCTCCATTCTGTGTCCAGGAGAAAGAGCAGCCCGCGTCGGATCTCCAGAGCCAGCACCCCCCTCTGACAGTCCACAGTGCCATCTTGCACTAAAAGATACTTTAGGAACAGGTTAGGGAAAGGTTTAGGTTAGGCAGGGATATTCAGGGAAAGTTTAGAGAAAGGGGGAAAAAAAAAAAAAGTTTGACTGTTGCATCACCCTGATTTGGGTAGCTAGGGTCCACAGCTCAGCTGTGTGACCCTACACCCCCCAGGCCACTGTTAGCGCATCGCCCACCCCACCGATCATCAGCTTCGGACGGCTGATCAGCAAGTTTGAATCTCTTTATTTATTTTTTGCATTTTTGGGGGGTTTTGACTTCATTTTTTTTTCTGTTAGGTTTAGGGCAAAGTCCGCAAACACCCGTGCCTCCAATACACACACACACACACACTCACACTCCCCTATGCCCCGCCGGATGTTCTCGTCCGAGGAGGCATACACCCAGCTTACCTCCGACTCAAAGAGCATCAGTGAGGACGAGGATGACCCCACTTTCCTCTTGTCATCCGCGTCCTCCTCATCATCTAGTGATGATGATGAGCCCCCAAGGCGGCGGAGACGCCACCAGGCGGAGTAAGGGGACCGCCATGCTAGGGACACTGTGGCCCACACAAGTAAGAGCAGCTCTGGGGCTTGTACTAGTTTTCCGGCCCACCAGATAAGTCTTACTTAGAAACCTAGAATGTGTCGGCAGATAAGAACCATTTGGCCCATCTAGTCTGCCCAATATACTGAATACTATGGATAGCCCCTGGCCCTATCTTATATGAAGGATGGCCTTATGCCTATCCCATGCATGCTTAAACTTCTTCACTGTATTTGCAGCTACCACTTCTGCAGGAAGGCTATTCCATGCATCCACTACTCCCTCAGTAAAGTAATACTTCCTGATATTACTTTTCAACCTTTGCCCCTCTAATTTAAAACCATGTCCTCTTGTAGCAGTTTTTCTTCTTTTAAATATTCTCTCCTCTTTTACCTTGTTGATTCCCTTTATGTATTTAGCAGTTTCTATCATATCCCCTCTGTCTCGTCTTTCTTCCAAGCTATACATGTTAAGGTCCTTTAATCTTTCCTGGTAAGTTTTATCCTGCAATCCATGTACTAGTTTAGTAGCTCTTCTCTGAACTCTCTCCAAAGTATCACTATCATAACTTGCATGGTGTACCCCAGTGGATTTTGAGCCTGCGAGTCTTGATTTTGTTGGCCAAGCAGGAATCCAGGTTCCCACAGTGGGCTTCACTGAATATGACTATTTTGTCTTTTTTCCAGCGACCACTTTGTAAATCTGACGGTGGAGCAAACAAACTTGTTCGCCCAACAGTTCATTGCTCAACGCCCGGGCTCCTTTTTGGCTAGGGCCGATGGCTGGACGCCGGTCAGTGCAGCCGAGATGAGGATGTTTTGGGGCCTCGTGCTGCACATGGGCCTAGTATATAAAAAAAAACTGTCGGGCATTACTGGAGTGGGGACGTCCTCTACCAGACCCCACTCTACTGTATGGCCATGACATGTACCCGGTTTGAGGCCACCCGGAAATGCCTGCATTATGCAGATAATGCAGCATGTCCCCGCCCCCCAGGTGATCCTGTCTATGACCGTCTGTATAAGATACGGCCGGTCATCGATCACTTTGGGGCCAAATTTGTACAGGCCTATGTACCTGGAAGGGAGGTCGCGGTTGATGAGTCTCTCATTGCTTTTTAAGGGGAGACTCCTATTCCGCCAGTATGTTCCCTCTAAGCGGGCGAGGTATGGTGTGAAGCTGTACAAACTTTGTGAGAGTACCTCAGGGTACACTTATAAGGTTTGTGTATACGAGGGGCAAGATTCCCTTATTGAACCCCCAGAATGTCCCCCCACTCTGGGTGTTAGCGGGAAACTCGTGTGGGACCTTATGCACCCACTGCTGGATAAGGGTTGCCACCTGTACGTGGATAACTTTTTTATACTAGTATCCCCTTGTTCCAGTCTCTCGCCGCCATATCCACGTGCGCTTGTGGGACCGTGCGGAAAAATCAACGCGGCCTCCCTACGCACCCCCTCCAGGTACCTTTCCCCAGGGATGAGACCCGTGCACTTACCAGTGGAAACCTGTTGCTGGTCAGATATAAGGACAAGAGGGATGTCCTTGTACTGTCCACAATTCACGGTAACGGCATCACCCCTGTCCCTGTGTGAGGTACCGTGGCAACGGTCCTCAAGCCCGATTGTATCATCGACTACAATCGGTATATGGCAGAAGTTGATCTCTCTGATCAAGCCATATAACACCATGCGCAAAACCCGGGCATGGTACAAAAAAGTTGCGGTCTACTTGGTGCAGGTTGCCTTGTACAACTCTTTTGTGCTGTCCCCGAGCGCTGGCAACACAGGGACAGTCCTTCAGTTCTATAAGGCAGTCCTTAAGGCCCTGATCTTTTCTGACCAAGAAAGAGCAGGCCGGAGTACCTCGGGAACTGTAGGCGCCCGGATCGTCCCTGGCCAACACTTTCCAGGTGTGGTCCCCCATACTGGAAAGAAGCGACGGACCCAAAAAAGACACCACCACTCAGTGTGAAACGTGCCCCGATCATCCGGGCCTCTGCATTATTGGTTGCTTCAGGGAGTACCACACTTCCATAGAGTACTAAATTTATAATCCCCTTCCCCAATTTTAATTCCCGTTAGCCACTGACAATCAAAAAAAAACCTATGGTTCTCAGACTTGAGACGCCAAAAAAAAAATACAAAAAAAAATGATATTTTGTAAAACTAAAATAAATAAAAAAGTTGACAAATTGGGTATTGCCGCGTCCGTAAGAATCTTTTCTATAAAAATACCCCATGACCTAACCCCTCAGATGAACACTGTCAAAAAAAAATAATAAAAACCATGCCAAAACAAATTTTCAATTTTTTTTCCAGTAACAAAGCAAGGGTTAACAGCCAAAAAAACCTTTAATATTTATTACCCTGACATATGGGGAATGTATAGTAACTTTTTTTGGAGGTATTACTATTTATTATAGAGGTAGAAAAATAGAAACTTGGATATTTGCTAAACTTGTTCCAAATATTTTATATTTTTATTTGCAAAGAATGGCCTGGTCCTTAAGGTGAAATATGGCCGTGTCCTTAAGGGGTTAAAGGGGTATTCCGGTTAAGTCTCCTATCCTTTGTGATAACTATTAGATCCTAATAGCTGCAGCTATTGATTATTTTAGTAATCAAGTATACTACTGATTAATCCAACAATTTATCAAGTACTCTAATGAGGAAAAACTAAATTAAGTTTTTTATAAAAACTCAACAGACCCCCCCCCCTGTCATGAGTCCCCTCTCCCCTGCCATCAATCTTCAGTGCCATCAGCCCCCCCCCCCTCCATGCCATCAGTTCATTCCCCCTCAGTGCCAGTCAAATACGTACCCTTCCTGCTAGGGGCGCCACCGACACTCCACAGCTCTTCCATCCTCTTCGTGCAATGCACTGGGACCTGACATTACGCAGCGTCGGGTCATAGTGTGCACTTATGTGCATTACATCCTGACAATGTGTGTACGTCAGGAGGACAGTGCAGCGCAGTGCCGGCCGGCGGGAGACCACGGAGCAGTGAGTAATAGCAAGCACTTCACTCGCGCTCTGTGGTCACATGGTACAAACGAATACTCGTTGCAATTTCTTTTTGTGTTGAGTTACTCGATTGATTAGAGTAATCTTTTCAGCCTTAGTCCTACCACTGGGACCCCCACTGATTACAAGAACGGGGGCCCTGTACCCCTGCAGCCCGCTGAAACGATACAGCCCTCTGCTATCCCCGTAAGTCCCATAGAAATGGATGGAGCGGCAACATGCATTCTTGTGATCGGCGGGGGTCTCAGCAGTAGGAACCCCCACTGATCAAATAGGATAGGTGATAACTTAATGTAACCAGAATTTTCTTTTAAGTAATAAAACAGAATAAAAACTATTAAAAAAAGTTAAAATTTTGGTATCACTGTAATTGTACTGCCCCGAGAGTAAAGTTAACATTTCAGTTTTACTGCACCGTGAACGCAAGCGTAAAAATAAAACCAAAAAACCGTGGCAGAATTGCCAAAAATTTTCCAGGATGTTACATGTACAGTAAATTATGCCATTTGAAAAAAAATACAACTCGCTCCTCGAAAAACAAGCTCTTCTATGTCCGTTATGGCTTTTGGAAGGCAGGGCTGAGACAACAAAAAGGCTAAAAGTGGCTTTGGTGCCACACCTATTGTGGTCTGAATTGCAGTGAATTTCCATTGCAAAGTCTGCACTGACAATGTGCTGGGCGCAAATTCCCCCCCAAAATGAAATGTATAATGTACATAAGTGTACATCGGCTGGTTGCTGCCTGTGTATGTCTATGTGTATTTTGATTCCTTAAATTATAACCCCTTGTTCCTATTGAGTATATTTCCACGCCGTTCGGACTCGCACAGCATGGAACGACCAGTTGACAGTCTAATTTAAACCATTACAACTGCCAGTTTGAATAGGGCACAGGGGCAGAGGTACCAGAGCGATGAATCCGCCCTTTCTTCTTACTTAAGAGCTGGAAAGTTTTGACTCCTGTTCCGGCCCTTCACTCCGTGTCCATCATTCCCTGCTCCTTGAGCTGACAGTTTCCGCCCCCCTTCCCCTTTGTGACGCTCTACGTTCCACTTACTGCTCTGCTGATCATATGAAGGTCCCCGTCCCCATACCCACATCTCCCTTTCCTTAGAAATTAGGGAAATTAATCTGAGTTTATATTTGGTCATAACTCACCGGCTCTCGGTCAGACAGTGGACGTTTCTCCCGGTCCTTGCTTTTCTGATGGAAATGTCACAATCAGCCGGATAGAACATTGCAAAAAGCAACATGACAAATATATGGGACGTAAATCTGTCGACGGGAATAATTTTTCTGCAGTTCTTACAAATTTTTCAAAATGGCTGCTCAGTTGCTGTATTTTTTTTTTTTTTGTTTTGTTAAAGGGGTTGTCCCATGGAAAAATTCTATGTTTTTCAAACCAGCACCTGGATCTGAATACTTTTGTAATTGCATGCGATTAAAAATTTAGTTTAACCCCTGAGTTTGATCAAATGTGTCTGTATAGTACCTGCTGCTTGTTCTTTTCCTTATTTCCTTATTTCCTTGTCCACCTCAGTAACATCGCTGAGGTGGTTGCACATGCTCAATTTCACCCTTCAACTGCCACCAGCCCTATATATAACTGTTAGAAGCTGTGATAGAGCTGCAGCAGAAATGACACCACGCCCCACGAGAAAGGACACACCCCTGAGGTGCTAGGCTGAAGAGAATCTAGCAGAGCAGTTGGAGCAATCAATGAAGAGATCTCTGTATCCATGTGAGGTACAGGGCTGGTTCTAGAAAGGTATTACCATGTGCTGTATGATTTCTAATTTTCATTTTTTACATTATTAATAGGATAACCCCTTAATTGATTTTATCCTGGTTTCCAGTCTCATGTCATTGCGTCCTGGAATCATGTAGAACTTGGCTATACACTGACTGACAAATATCCCCCTTCATGGCGGCGTTGCTCCCTAGTGGGCAGTGCCCTCTTGCATCAAAATAATACTCCAGCCACTCTGAAAAACCAATGTTCTGGAATGGTTTGAGGAACATTACAAAGAGATCAAGGTGATGACTTGGCCTCTAAATGCTTGAGATCTCAATCCAATCGTCATCTGTGGGATGTGCTGGAAAAACAAGTGCAATCGGTGGAGGCTTCACCAAGCAGTTTACAGGATGCGATGCTAACTTGGTACCAGATACCACAGGACACCTTAGACAGTCCATGTCTCAATTGGTCAGAGCTGTCTTGGCGGCATAAGTCAAAGTAACATCCACATGATGCCAGGATCCCAGGTTTCAAGCAGAACATTAACCACAGAATCACACTGCCTCCACCAGCTCGTCTTCTTCCCATAGTGCATCCTGGTGGCATCTCTTCCCCAGGTAGGTCATGTCCTCGCACCACATGATGTAATGGGATTCATCAGACCAGTCTGCCTTCTTCCGTTGCTCCATGGTCCAGTTCTGATGCTCACATCCCCAATGAGGGAGTGGACCGGTATCTGCATGGGCACTCTGAACAGTCAGAGGCTAAACCAGTCCTCTCCAACCTGCGGCTCTTCAGCTGTTGTAAAACTACAACTCCCACCATGCCCTGCTGTAGACTGATAGATGTAGGCAGTCTGGGCATGCTTGTAGTTGTAGTTTTGCAACAGCTGGAGAGCCTCAGGTTGTCAATCCTTGGGCTAAAAAATCCGATACAGATCAAGCCGCAATGTCCTGTTCTTCTGACACCTTTCTATCATAGGCAGAAGGACGTTTTTCAGTAGCTTGTGCCTCGGCATCTCTCAGAATTGCTGTCTAGCCTTCACGTCCCATGCATGAACCTCGAGTGTCCATGACCCTCGCTCTAGTTTATCAGTTGTTCTTCTTTGGTCCCTTTTGGTAGCTACCAACCACTACCTAACTGGAACACCCCACAAGACCTGCCATTTTGGAGACAAACTGACCCAGGCGTCTAAACATCACAGTTTGGCTGTGTTTTAGTCGCTTAGACCTTTTATGCTTCTTCATTTTTCCTCCTTCCACCACATCATCTTCAAGACCTGACTGTTTTCTTGTTGTCCAACCCTTGATAGGTGCCATTGTCACCAGATGTCGGATTGGTGTATAGTTCTGTGTATGAACTATGCTCCTCGGTGCAGTCTTTGTACTGATTTACAATGGTCTGGTGTTTATCTTACTTGCTCATTGTATTGAGGGGGCAGCGTACAGTTTTGGGGTAAAACAAGGGTCCTTTATCTGCCCCGCACTGGATAGACCAGCGATGTAACCCCCCTCGTCCTGCTTTCTCTTCATGTGTCCTTCTTAACAAGTGTGATAATTAGTTAAATCTGCTGGTGTAATCAGAAGCGATCTGCACAGTCCAGCGCACAGCCATGATTTCAGGGGTTTAGGCGATTAAGTGAACACAGGCGGTGGGTGGCTAATTGGATAATCTTTAATCTTCACACCAGCACGAAAGCTGAGCCGGGCCGATCACAGGACGTGGAGGAAGTTATGCCTCGTCCTGCCAGTAAGCGCTTACCAAACATGTCAGGGAGATTACACTTTCCTGCAGAGATAATCGGGCTATGTCTCCGCGTCAATATAAAAGAGGTGATAAAGAACGGGTGGGAGGGGGTACTCATTTTTTTTAATGAGTTGCCGCTTAAAGTGATTCAGTCCAGAAGAAAGAAGAATACCTCATCCAGTGTAAGAGGAAGGACTTCAATCTGTTTACCCTCACCTATGAGCGCCTTCTCTCCTCTCTTGGCCATCTGATCATCCAGTGTAAGGACAGCTGCCTAAGATCTAGGCATCCATATGTTCTGGTAGATGCCCTATGTTACAGCCATAGATGTGGAGATGTTTTTCTACTATCGGTGGTGGATTCTGGGACCAGATGAACTTTGCTGCAGGTCCTAAAAAGTTCTCCAATAGTTCTATGCCACCCCTTTATGGAGGTTGATATCTTGGACCCTCACTACTATTGAGCTCTGGGTGTGTCCTTTACAGGGCGGCTGTCCTGGCCAGTCCACTACGCCGCCCGAGCTAGTCAATTGCATATGGCTGCCTATAGTTCCTTTCACAGCCCCGTGACCAGGAGTAGATGTAGACTGGATACAATGCTACACCAGTCCTACGGAGGTACCGGAGGTCAGACATCCACAGATCATGAAGTGATGACAATACTTTACAAGATGGGAACACCCTATTCATTCTATGGTGCACACTCAAAATATCAGCCTATGGCCCCAAAACGTACCAACTGCAGTCAACCTCTCTGAACTGGGCTGGTAATTACTGTGTTCCAGGCTGTTAAATTTATTGGTTTCTGAAGACATTGTAAAGTCAGTTGTTCCTAGGTTACTCAGGTCAGGCCATTTTTGTGTAAATTGACCCACTTTGCGGATTTTAAATCCATGGCATGTCAGTTTATGCCGCAAATAGTCACCCTGTGGAATCGCAGCACAATCTGCAGTGGAATTTCCACCCTGTGTGGTGCCGTACAGAAATTGTCTTCACTCGTATAAGTCCATGTTCTCATTGGATCTAAATTCCAAATTAACCTCATCAGGATGTGGGAGAAAACCGGACTACCCGGAGGAAAGCCATACAAACATGGGGAGAACATACAAACTCTGTGCCGGGGTTGTCCTTGATTGCATTCAACCCCCAGAGCTGCAAGGCACCAGTACTAACCACCTTTTTGTCAGATGTATATTGAAGGACAATTAGGAGCATTTCAGAAGTTTTTCAACTTTTCTTGAAAAATCCATCAGGTTTCTGCAAAGACTGAATATTTCCAGTGTTGGTCCTTCTGTTTCAAGATTTCTGCCATTCGCCCTGGCATGCTGGATATCAGCTACTGGCCCAAATCCTGACCGATAGCGACCTGTTCTTGCATAATTAATGCTTGGAATTTATCACAATTTCTGTGTTTTTTTTGTCTAGCTGTTTTTGTGGTGCAGAGGTGGTCGTGCTTGCACACTGTAGGAAAAAGAGTTGGCCTCTCTGGTGGCCGGGATCACGGGAGCGCACATGGGCAAATATGCACAGCAGTTCCCATCCCAGGCATCTTTGTCTACATGATAAATGCCAAGTGAGACAACCCCTTTAAGGTTGTAAGCTAGCAAATGAGACAGGAGACCAGATTGGGTATTAAACCTACAAAAACCCCAATCAAGCACTGTGCGGCATAACACTTAATTACCCCAAAAAGACCACACATAATCGAGTATAATACAACATTTTATCAGTCCATTAAAAAATAATATAAAAATTCCCACAGCATAGGACATCTACAAGTGCTGTTGGAAACATTGCTCTGCTGCCCTTGTATGGTGCGCTACATAGCGATTAATATCTGCATACACTACTCTCAAAAAGTTAGGAATATTTGGCTTTCAGGTGAAATTTATGGAAAACATAAACGTTCCCACTCAGATGATATTATATCATGAAAGTCGGGCATTTAAGTAGAAGCAGCAATGGAGATTTCCTCATCTCAAACAATTTAGTGAAACAAAAGCCAACACCAGTGGTGGGTATACCGCCACAAAAATGTCAGTGTCTCAATAACTTGTCATGTGGCCTTGAGCATCAATTACAGCTGGACAACGACGTCTCCTGCTGTTCACAAGTCCACTTAATGTCTGCTGAGACATGGCATCCCATTCTTCTTAAAGAGCGGCCCTCAGGTAGTTGAGGTTCTGGGGTACAGAGTTACGAGCCTCTACACAGCGACTCGCTGATCCTATAAGTTTTAAATGGGATTCAAGTCTGGAGAAAGTGCAGACCACTCCATTTGAGGTCCCCCAGTCTCCAGCAGCCGTTCCCTAATGATGTGACCTCAATGAGCTGGGGCATTGTCCTCCATGAAGATGAAATTAGGCCTGTGTTGTTCATGCAGAGGCACAATGACTGGATTAATGGTGTTCTTCAAGTAGTATGGGCTTGTCACTGTACCATTCACACAGTTTCGGGCAGTTCTGTATTGACTAGACACACCTGCCCGCACTGTAACACCACCACCACCAAAGGCTTGTCTGGTGACAACAGTGGCTGATGCACAGCGCTCTCCTTGACGTCTCCAACATCATTGGCGGCCATCATTTCTGCTCAGCGTGAATCGACTTTCATCAGTGAACAGCACTGAGGCCCACTGGTCCCTCGTTCAGTGTAGTTGCTCCCTGGCTTATGTATGACCATGATGCCTGTGGTCAGGTACACTTGCAGGTCGTCTAGCGTGCAGACCACGTTGATGTAAACAGTTTTTTGAACGTGAAACTTGGGTGCCTCTCACCTCACTTAAATGTGTTTTGTGCCATTCATCATCCGGTTCTGCAGAGCATTGTTCACAATGAAGCGGTCATCAGTGTGGGATGTGGCCAAAGGACATCCACATCTATTCCTTTCTATGACTCTTCCAGTCTCTGTATCTCTGATACAACCTGCTGATGACCCTTAGGATACCAGAGTTTTTTTTTTTTTGTTTTTTTTTTCGCCTTTTTATTTTTCTTCCCTATCTTCCTTG
Organism: Bufo gargarizans; assembly: GCF_014858855.1. Classification (NCBI taxonomy): domain Eukaryota; kingdom Metazoa; phylum Chordata; class Amphibia; order Anura; family Bufonidae; genus Bufo; species Bufo gargarizans. Next base: position 42,384,115 of record NC_058085.1, read on the forward strand.
AGCCATAACTATTTTTTATTTTTCTGTTCACATATCTGTATGAAGGCTTATTTTTTGCAGGACAGGTTGTACTTTCTAATGCCACAATTTAATATGGCATACAATGTGGTGGGAAGAGGGGAAAAAAATTCTGTGATGGAATTGTAAAACAAACGCAATTCCTCCACCGTTTTACGGGTTTTGTTTTCACAGCGTTCAATTTGAACTGACCTGTGCCCTTCATTCTCTGGGCCAGTACGATTGCAACGATAACACACATACACTCACCTAAAGAGTTATTAGGAACACCATACTAATACGGTGTTGGATCCCCTTTTGCCTTCAGAACTGCTCAGGTAGCCCGTGGCATTTAAACGATGGCCAATTGGCACTAAGGGACCTACAGTGTGCCCAGAAAACATCCCCCACACCATTACACCACCACCACCAGCCTGCACAGTGGTAACAAGGCATGATGGATACATGTTCTCATTCTGTTTACGCCAAATTCGGACTCTACCATTTGAATGTCTCAACAGAAATCGAGACTCATCAGACCAGGCAATATTTTTACAGTCTTCAAATTTTGGTGCGCTTGTGCAAATTGTGGCCTCTTTTTCCTATTTGCAGTGGAGATGAGTGGTACCCGGTGGGGTCTTCTGCTGTTGTAGCCCATCCTCCTCAAGGTTGTGCGTGTTGTGGCTTCACAAATGCGTTGCTGCATACCTCGGTTGTAACGAGTGGTTATTTCAGTCAACGTTGTTCTTCTATCAGCTTGAATCAGTCGGCCCATTCTCCTCTGACCTCTAGCATCAACAAGGCATTTTCGCCCACAGGACGGCCGCATACTGGATGTTTTTCCCTTTTCACACCATTCTTTGCAAACCCTAGAAATGGTCGTACGTGAAAATCCCAGTAACTGAGCAGATTGTGAAATACTCAGACCGGCCCGTCTGGCACACAACAACCATGCCACGCTCAAAATTGCTTAAATCACCTTTCTTTCCCATTCTGACATTCAGTTTGGAGTTCAGGAGATGGTCTTGACCAGGACCACAACCCTACATGCATTGAAGCAACTGCCATGTGATTGGTTGACTAGATAATCGCATTAATGAGAAATAGAACAGGTTCACGTGCGAGCGGGCGCCATGTTTGCCCATCGCTCCGAAGGGGTTAAATATCATTTCTAATTGAACCAGGAAATTTATTGGGTGTTTCATGGATCAAACACCAGTTGTGAATTTTGCCGTTGAGCTCCTTGTTAGAGAACAGCAAGTTGTGCGGAAAGTACTGAAACATTGAACAGTTGGACATGTGCCTTCAGAAGGTCACATTAAGTTCCTCTAAAGGTTAGAGGGCATTTTAGGTTCATCCTGAATTTTCACCCACAAGCCAAATATCCCTAACTTTTTGTGCGTAGTGTAGACTATATACTGTATCATGTAACCTGTAAGAAGACACTACCATGGCAACATCTGCATAATCATTGAAAATTAGACTTGAATATGCGTCTGTTTACACGTAAAAGAACCACTATAAAGATCGTGCATGCCAAAGAACTTTTGGGGTCATTTATAAGGATCTGTGTTTTAGACTCCGGTCTGATTACCCCTGTACTGGCGCCTGATGCACCTAAGTTATGTATTGGCGCAGGCCTCCACATAACTTGGGCGCATCACCGCCAGCGTACAACAGCCTTAAATCTATGCCAGCTCCCTTGCTGGTGTAGACTTAGATACTTTTTTTTTTATGCCAAAAACTGGAGTCAAAAATGTTAACTTCCCAAGGGGAAGAAGTTGCTGATTTTGCCGCAAATCACATTTGCGATAAAATCTGCACCAAATATACGCCAAAAAGTGGCATATATTTGGTCATAAATGACCCTCTTCCCCTATGTCTGTGTATGCAGAAATAACTCATCGATTGCACCTGGTCCACCCTTCAGTGCACTAACCAGGTATATTATAGGTAAAATCCCATTAAAGATATAGAAAAGACACATTAATGTAGGCACTACATGCTAGCAGGGATACCCCGATGTAGGTTTTGTCAAGCTTGGCTAAGCGTCCGTCAAGAGTATCGCTGCTCCACATAAATTTTGGTTTAGGGAGAGTTCACATCACCGTTTTGCATTCTGTTAATGTTTTCCAGTAGAACGGAAAATAACGGAATTCGTGAGACTGAAATCAAAATGGAAACCTTTAGAGGCCTTCCGTTTTGATCCGTCAGAATAGAAGTCTATGGGCAGCATAACAGATCCGTCTGGTTTCCGTTACGCAGGACGGAAAACGAAGTCCTGCCGTTATTTTCCGTTATATCTATGTTATAATTGAAAACAATAACGGAATGTATAATGGTGATGTGAATCCGCCCTTACTGGCTTCCTAGTGTCAGATGAAAAGATGTTGATGGGTCTAACGGAAATGGCATGCACACCTCCCCCCTGACGATGTGCAGAGAAATTCGGCGCAGTTGCCCGGCCATCACATAGAGACATGCCATATGTCACAGGGGTGGAAAACCCCTTGGGTCCATTCATATGTCTTCAAAATGGATACAATTTTGCGGAATGGGTGCGGACCCATTCATTTTTAATGTGGCGGGATCCACATCCACACTTCCGTTCCCAAAAAATAGAACATGTCCTATGCTTGTCCGCAGACACGGACAAGAAAAGGCATTTCTATTATAGTGCCGGATATGTGCAGTCCGCAAAAAATGCGGAACGCACATCGCCGGTGTCCATGTTTTGCGGATACGCAATTTGCGGACCGCAAAACACTTGCAGACGTGTGAATGGATCCTTGAGGCTGGGTTCACATCACCATTTCATTTTCTGTTCTTCTGGTCCGTTAGCGGAACATGAAAAAAGGGATCCTGTATTTTAAGCATCCGTTAAGCACATTTTGCATCAGTTTTTTAGCCATTTCCGTCTAAGATCTGTTTTTTAGACCGAAAAACAGGTGCCTCCTTCCTAAAAACCTTTTATGTTACAATTCCCTGTTAATCTTTAGCTCCCTGTTGGAGAGATTTCATGTTGGGGTTCATGAGTAAGTGCATTTCCCCAAACTGTCCACTAGATGGTGCCATACACCACCTAATGACCTGTAAGCCTAGAGCTGTGATGGCTAACCTCCGGCACTCCAGCTGTAGTAAAACTACAACTCCCAAGATGTAAACTTGCTTGGCTGAAAAATAAAGCTTCATGAATGTCTTCCCTTCAGCATCACATATGTCAGGAACTTCATTTTTGGTAGTGAAATGGTAGTTACACAACAAGTCTGGAGAGGGGACAGCTCCTCTTTAAATGTAAATGGTTATTTTGCATACGGACAATTTTTTATGTTTAACCCTTTCTGGACCGCTGCCATACATTTACGACGGAATTCCAGTCCTTAAAAATGGCGGCTGCTCGCGGGCGTCATAGCCTCCGGGTTTAAAACAGCAGATACCAGGTGCTAATGTCTGTGATCGCCGATAATGCCGATTGTAGACATTTAAGCCCTCAGCTCCATCTGAGGCGGCTTTCAGGGAAAAGCTTGTGGCGTTGCAGGCTAATAGAGCTGTAGTTCCTATTGGTCCTTGCAGGTGGCAGTGCTCTATTGGAAAATAGCGCAATTGGCTTATAATGCAATTCACTGCACTGTAAGTCTCGAGTGATCTAAGGATTGCACTCATCACCCCACTTTCTCCGTAATAAATATAAATAATAAAAAAATGTAAAGATCCTTTTACCCCTGCATCCCAAAACGCCTGTATTATTAGAATATAGAGGAATTTATCCTGCTCCGTGAACGCCGTTAATTCACCTCCCCAAAAAATTCTATGAAAAGTAATCACACTCCAAAATGGTATGAATAAAAAGTACAGTTAGCCCCCCCCCCCCGCCCTCCAAAAAAAAAACCCTCACACAGCATCGTAGACATAAATATAAAAAAGTTATGGGGGTCAGAATATGGCGATGCAAAGAACAAAAGTATGACGAACAAAAAGGCCGCAGTCATCTCCCACCAGTATAAGGGCGCATGCACACGACCGTTGGACGCAAATTTAGGATCCACCAAATGCGAATACCAGCCGCCTGCTTTCTGTATTTTGTGGCTGGACCCTAATAGAACAGTCCGTAACGCGGACAATAATAGGGCACGTTGTATTTTTTTGCGGAACAGCCATGCGGACATACAGACACAGAGTGTACATGGAGTAATTTCAGTTTTTTTTTTTTTTTGCTTCCCCATTGAAGTGAATGGGTCCACATATGGGACGCGAAAAAAACAAAAAACGGACGGATACAGAAAAATTTACTTTTGTGTGCATGAGCTCTAATATTGATGGGCTGTCATTTGAAAATCTGCATGGAGGCATACAGGTTCTGTATGGTATCCTGCGGCACATTTGCCCACAGATGTTACAGCTGGGCCTGTAGATCCTGCACACTTGTAGGCTCGTGAAGATGACGTCCCAGTTGGTCTCACAAATGCTGGATTGGTGATAAATCCAGGTGACCGGCAGCCTGGGAAGTGTTGTAATCTGGAGGAGACATTGCTGGGAAACCCTTGCTGTGTGCGGGCGAGCATTATCCTGCTGAACAATGCCAGCTGGAAGCCCTGCCATGAGAGGACATTCCATCTGGGTGCGTTATTTTTTGGTCAGTGAGTATTATTTGTACTTCTCTGGTGCAGGGGCGCACCATCAATGAGGCCAGGTGAGGCAGCACCAGGTAGGGGCAAGAGAGCGGCAGCCAAAGGGCCATGGGCGGAAGGGAAGGGGTTAGGTTAAGAAATTAGCATTGTGGAGGGGGCGCTTCAGTTATTTGCCTCGGGCAGCAGAAAGGCTAGGTGCACCCCTGCTCTGGTGGGATGGCTCCTGAAGACATTGAAGAAGCCTCCAGTGCATGAAGATGATTATGTATTGTGACGCACTCGCCCGTTGTCTGGAGACAACATAACGGTGCTTCATTGTCATCTTTAGGCATGACGCAAACGTATCTAGAACGGCAACTATGTGGGTGGACCTCTCCGTCGTCTTCACCCACCACTGACCAGCCGAGTGCCAGACTGTAAGGTTAACTCGCCATTGGGTTGGAGTTTGTAATTTACCAATGCTTTCATTTACTAGGTCGAGTCTGATGAGTGGCGGATCTACAGGATACAACCCATGGGTGATGGAGGAACCAGAGGAGACGCGAGGTTTCGGGGTTGGCGAGCTGAGACAACAACAGCAGCGGATGATAGCAGGTAACCTGTAATCTGGTGGCATCACTTGTGCTTATGCCGCATTCACACCACCGTATTTTTGGTCCACATCCAATCCACATTTTTTGCGTATAGGATGCGGAGCCATTCATTTCAATGATTCCACAAAAAATGCGGACAGCACACCGTGTGCTATCCACATCCGTATGTCCTTTCACTCAGCGATCCCTTGCTTCATTTAATCCATATGCAAATGCGCAATAAAGTGCACTGAGGGTGGGCCCATAGCCACTCTGTGCACCCTGTTTCCACCTTCCTCTGCCTGGGCCAGGCCCTGTCAATCAGGAAAAAGAGGGAGGGGCTGGCGAGGAAGCTGGAGGAGCAAGAGTGCACAGAGTGTCTTGGGACCGCCCTCAGTGCACTTAACTGCTTTTTCTACAGAATATCGCTAAATTAAAGGTATTCTGCTGATCTAGGCCTGCGAGGCATTGGGAGAGATGACATCAGCTCTATGACATCACTCATTTCCTGGGGAAACAAAGGAGAATGTCAGAACCCCCCCCCATATCTAATGTATCTATGGGGCCAAGAGTGCCCCCCACTAGAGTGTATGCAGCTGCATGGGCCGATGTCGCCCCTTCTCTTCGCTGCTGTACGTAAACTACTCTGTACAGTTCTGTGCAATAAACCACAGTTTTAGGTCCCTTCCTTCAAGACGGCAGCGCACAAGAAGATTGTACGGGAATCATGAAGCTTTAGGATAACTAGACGAGGAACATAAAGAAAAAAGCTGCCGGAATGAGAAGGTTCTAAAGTCATGTGCTGCCATTTTACTGGAAACATCGGGTGAAATTTATCAACACTGAAAATTAGCACGAAACAGAAGCCGTCCCGAATTGATCATCTGTATCCTAAATCTGGGGCACGGCACTAGACATGTGAGGCACTTTTCCTTTCACCTACTCTGTATTCACTTTGCCACGCTTTTCCAAACTCTCTAGTGAGGTGCAGAAAGTGTGGAAAACACACAAGACATCTGGTGCGGGTGACATATACCAGTTTTTACGTACCGGTACATTTGGCTTAGTATATGTTCCCCGTTGTGTTGCAGGCAGAAAGCAGCACAGGCGAGTAAATAATAAAGTGACAATTGTGTTAGGTACTGCTTTGTGGCACCAGGTACTATTTTTTGGCCCCAGCTAATACTTTGCGGCACCAGATACTACTTTGCGGCGCTAGCTACCATATTGGCTCCAGTTACTACTTTGGGGTTCCCGGTACTACTTTCCAGCGCTAGCTACTACATTGCGATGCCAGGTACTACTTTGCAGTGCCAGTTACTTATTTGCAGCGCCAGGTACTACTTTGGGGTTCCAGATACTGCTTTGCGACACAAGGTACTACTGTGCGGCGCTAGCTACTACATTGCGATGCCAGGTACTACTTTGTGGTGCCAGTTACTTATTTGCAGCGCCAGGTACTGCTTTGCGACACAAGGTACTACTGTGCGGCGCTAGCTACTACATTGCGATGCCAGGTACTACTTTGCGGTGCCAGTTACTTATTTGCAGCGCCAGGTACTACTTTGGGGTTCCAGGTACTGCTTTGCGACACCAGGTACTACTGTGTGGCGCCAGCTACTACTTTGTGGCGCCAGGTACTGCTTTGCGGCGCCAGGTACTGCTTTGCGGCGCCAGGTACTGCTTTGCGGCGCCAGGTACTGCTTTGCGGCGCCAGGTACTGCTTTGCGGCGCCAGGTACTGCTTTGCGGCGCCAGGTACTACTTTGCGGCGCCAGGTACTACTTTGCGGCGCCAGGTACTACTTTGCGGCGCCAGGTACTACTTTGCGGCGCCAGGTACTGCTTTGCGGCGCCAGGTACTGCTTTGCGGCGCCAGGTACTGCTTTGCGGCACCCGGAGCAGTTTTTACTTTCCAGGTGTGAAGGGCAGATCTCTCACCCCTGGTGGAAAACAGAACCAGCCTAAGGGCTCAAGCACACAAACTTATTTTCTTTCCTTTTCATTTTTTTGCGGACCGTATGTGGAACCATTGATTTCAATGGGTCTGCAAAAATAACGGAAGTTACTCAGTGTGCATTCTGTTTCCGTAAGTCCGTTCCGCAGATAAATAGAATAGGTCCTATTATTGTCCGCATTACGGACAAGGATAGTACTGTTCCATCAGGGGAAGCTGTTCTGTTCCGCAAAATACGTAATGCACATGGACGTCATCCGTATTTGTTGCGCATCCGTATTTTGCAGACCGCAAAACACATACGGTTGTATGCATAAGCCCTAAGAGAGGTTGAATTGAGCGTTCCCCCTCCTATGGTACGTGGGTGCAGATTGTATCCATGTGTGCCGCTCTCTCCGAGGAATTGCTTTTTAACCAGTTAGGAATGCCGGCCGATGCCGTACTGTTTCGTTTCTCCGTCTCCATAGACCTCAGCAAGGAAAGTGGCGATCACCAACGCCCTGTTTTCAGGGTTGTCTGCATCAATTATCAGTCGATTTGTTCTGTGGAAGAACGTTCACTGCTGCACCATTACAGAAAATTAGACCTAATTTGTAGCAAACGTTTTTCTGGGTCTAATTTCAAAGAACAAAGCTGTCAGATCGACGAGATTCCATGTTCGGTCAGCGCGAAAACGTTCCTAGAAATCAGCAAAACCCCCAGTCGTCGAGTTAAATTACTGTACCAATTGTCGCTCGTTGCTGGGGGTCCTGAGCTTGTAGGCTCCACTGGGGATGAGAACATATAGTAGTATACCGGCGTATATACCTGCCCGGGCGTACATCCATCTATAGAAATATTTTCTAATGCCGTTTCTTACTTAGACTCATTGTTGACTTTGGCTCAATTAGAGGTAAAGGAAATATCCACCATTTTTGACTATTTTCGCCTGATCTTTATGTTCTCCCGGGAGATAATCCACCGCCAGAAGTCTGTGGCAGCAGCTTTGTCCCCTCTCACCATTAAATACACATATACGTTTGGCCGAGATGTGTATGGGGGACCTGGGAGGAAGTCGGTAGAGATAGCTGATCATTCAATGTGTATGGCCGCCATTACTTTAAAAAAAACCTGCTACCGCCCCAGTTACTCATTTACGGAGGCAACTTTTGGGAGTGCTCCTTTGCATTTTGTCCGTGTCAACCAATCACAGCACAACTTTTATTTTACTACATGCAAACCTCCCCATTGTCCAGATGCGGCAGGACAGTCCCGGATTTCAGTGGCTGTCCCGGGACGGCTGAGGTATTTGGCAATTTGAATGCAATAGTAAAGCAGGGAGCCGCTAGCGTGCTGCTTCATCATTCCCCAGCCTCACACATCATGTCTGCTCTGCTGTGTAGGATAAGTGCACAGGCTGGGGAATCGGCCTCTGTGCTTCTCCTACTCAGCCCAGCAGGCATGATGTATGTCACCGCACCACGCAGTGCTGGGGAGCGCAGAATGGGCTCTGATCATTGGGGGAATGGGGCTAGGTGGGGGGCACTATCAAGGCATAAATACTTTGTGGGGGCACTATGGGGTATACATACTGTGTAGGGGGCACTATGGGGTATAGATACTGTGTAGGGGGCACTATGGTGTGTGTGTGTGTGTGTGTGTGTGTGTGTGTGTGTGTGTGTGTATATATATATATATATATATATATATATATATATATATATATACACACTGTGTAGGGGGCACTATGGGGTATAGATACTGTGTAGGGGGCACTATGGGGTATAGATACTGTGTAGGGGGCACTATGGGGTATAGATACTGTGTAGGGGGCACTATGGGGTATAGATACTGTGTAGGGGGCACTATGGGGTATAGATACTGTGTAGGGGGCACTATGGGGTATAGATACTGTGTAGGGGGCACTATGGGGTATAGATACTGTGTAGGGGGCACTATGGGGTATAGATACTGTGTAGGGGGCACTATGGGGTATAGATACTGTGTAGGGGGCACTATGGGGTATAGATACTGTGTAGGGGGCACTATGGGGTATAGATACTGTGTAGGGGGCACTATGGGGTATACATACTGTGTAGGGGGCACTATGGGGTATACATACTGTGTAGGGGGCACTATGGGGTATATATACTGGGTAGGGGGCACTTTAGGGTAAAGATACTGTGTAGGGGGCACTATGGGGTATATATACTGTGTAGGGGGCACTATGGGGTATATATACTGGGTAGGGGGCACTTTAGGGTAAAGATACTGTATATTCATACTAATAAAGCCTGTTTCTCACTGAGGTAGCTTCCATGAGTCTTTTATTGAGGAAAGACTTATTTTTGGTCACTCTGTCATAAAGTCCAGATTGATGGAGGCTGCAGTGATAGTTAACCTTCTGGAAGTTTCTCCCATCAGCACACAGGATCTGGGTTCTTGGTCACCTCTCTTATGAAGGCCTTTCACCCCGATTACTTACTTTGGTGGGGCGGCCAGCTCTAGTACGAGTGCCAAACTTGTACCATTTAAGAATTATGGCGGACGCTGTGTTTTTGGGAACTTTCAGTGCACCATAATTCCTTTGTTCCCTTCTCCAGATCGGTGCCTCCACACACTCCTGTCTCTGAGCTCTACAGGCACCTCTTTCCTTCTCATGACTTAGTTTTTGCTCTGATGCATTGTCAGCTGTGAGACCTTCTATAGACAGGGCCGTATTTTTCCAAATCATATCCAATCACCTGAATTTACCACCGGTGACTCCAATCAAGGTGTAGAAACATCTCAGAGATGATCCAGAGAATTGGGAGACCCCAGAGCTAAATGTCAAGTGTCAGAGCAAAGGGTCTGAATACTTATGTCCAGGTAAAGTGGCCCCTCAGAACACCCTCAAAAGACAGGACTTTAAAACAGCCCCCCCCGGCTTCACTAAGTGACGCCCCTGACCTGGTTAGGCCACACCCCTCCCATGACGCATTCGATGGGCATTTAAAAAAATGAAGGTAAGGCCTCTTTCACACTTGCGTTGTCCGGATCCGGCGTGTACTCCACTTGCCGGAATTACACGCCGGATCCGGAAAAACGCAAGTGTACTGAAGACGGATCCGTCTTCATAAATGCTTTCAGTGTTACTATGGCACCCAGGACGCTATTAAAGTCCTGGTTGCCATAGTAGTAGTGGGGAGCGGGGAAGCGGTATACTTACAGTCCGCGCGGCTCCCGGGGCGCTCCAGAAGTGACGTCAGAGCGCCCCATGCGCATGGATGATGTGCCATGCGATCACGTGATCCATGCGCTTGGGGCGCCCTGACGTCACTCTGGAGCGCCCCCGGGAGCCGCACGGACTGGTAAGTATACTGCTCCCCCGCTCCCCACTACACTTTACCATGGCTGCCAGGACTATAGCGTCCCGGCAGCCATGGTAACCATTCAGAAAAAGCTAAACGTCGGATCCGGCAATGCGCCGAAACAACGTTTAGCTTAAGGCCGGATCCGGATCAATGCCTTTCAATGGGCATTAATTCCGGATCCGGCCTTGCGGCAAGTCTTTCAGGATTTTTGGCCGGAGCAAAAAGCGCAGCATGCTGCGGTATTTTCTCCGGCCAAAAAACGTTCCGGTCCTGAACTGAAGACATCCTGATGCATCCTGAACGGATTTCTCTCCATTCAGAATGCATTAGGATAAAACTGATCAGGATTCTTCCGGCATAGAGCCCCGACGACGGAACTCTATGCCGGAAGAAAAGAACGCAAGTGTGAAAGAGCCCTAAAATCAACTTCAGGGTTTGGAGGGAGGGTGACTTTCTCTCTGCAGCTCACGCTCGGACAGCACAGTGTAGGTAGAGGCTTTGCAACTTTTGGGGATCACTTAAAGGGGTTGGGACCCGCGCCTACCCTGAGAATGGAGCCCGCAAAGTGCCAGTGGGTTCACTGTGTGTGCGTAGCCGCCCTCTATTAATTTCTATGGGACTGCCGAAATATTAGTCCCATTAAAATAAAGGGGAAACGTACCGCGCGTGCGTGACCACCTCTCCATTCACTTCTGTGGGGCTTACGGAAATAGTCGAGCCAGCCCTCTGCTATTTTCAGGCATTCCTTTAGAGATGAATGGAGGGCGGCCGCGCATGCAGGCTCTGTTCTAAGGATAGGTGCGGGTCCTGCACCTATCAGACATTGGGAGCATATCCTAGCAATGTGCCCCCAATGTCCAAGACGATACAACCCCGTTAGGCATACATTTTTAAAGATCTTGGAGTGACAATTTGGCATACTTTTACTGAAATAGGCACAAGCACATTGCATTGGTGCCAAATTTCCTACAGTGCTCCATTTTCATACATTTGGTGCGGGAGAGCATAGCAACTCCAATCTGAATTGTAAATACCTGAGCCCCCGCAGCAGCCCCCGCTTTCATGCAGCGAGGCACTGGAACAGTAAGAAAAGGAGGGAAAAATCAGACCCCAGAGTTTTCTAATACAGAGAAAATGCAATTAGCGCACGTCTGGGCCTCTGTACCAGACACCGCCATCTCTTTGTGGTGTCTGGAAGCCGGGGAGATGTTGCAGATTAAGACTATTGGATTCACTGTCTGCTCAATCCATTATAAACCTGCTGCTCCAACAAGAAGAGGTTTTCGAGAACTTCTCGCAGGATTTCTGACTTATGACAGGGGTGAATTGGCCATAGACCTTACAGGGAAATTTCCCGGTGGGCCAATGCCCAAGAGGCCGCCCGAGCCCTCCTTACGGCCGGCCAGTGGAAGTTTTTAGGGATGTATTTTGTGCTGCTGGCGGCGGTATTTTGTGATGGACTGTGATATTTGGCTCTGTTGGGGTGGTATAATGTGCAGCAATATGGTATTGCTGGCCCTGCCTTCCATCACTTTTGACCCAACTACAAAACGGGGCCAGATTTTTTTTATTTTTTTTGTGTGTAAAAAGTGTTGTTGTTGCAATTTTTTGTAAAAAAAAACAAAACATTCTTATTTAATGATAAATTCCCTCCCTTTGTGCTGGGTATAGGCTTAACATAACACTCTAATGCAAAGTCCTCAGTATCTGATGGGGGTCTGGCTTCTGGCACCCCCGCCGATCAGCTGTTCGGTGATCACTGCGGCATCCTCACAGCATATAGAGCATAGCGCCGAGCATTGTATAGTGGCTGTGCTTGGTATTGCAGCCCAGGCCTATCCACTTAAAAGGGGTATTCCGGTTGTTTGAAGTTATCCCCTATTCGCAGGATAGGGGATAACTTTTAGATCTATGGGAGTCCTACCGCTGGGACCCCCACTCATCACGAGAATAGGGACCCCATACCCCCTGCAACCCTCTGAAATGAATGGGTGGCCAATAGTGCATGCGTGCGCCGCTACCTTTATTTCTATGGGCATTACGGAGATAACCGAGTGCCATCTCTGGAACTCCCATAGAAAAGAGCAACTGGCCGCTCTGTTTTTTTCATGGGGGGGGGGGGTTTAACAGTTTTGATGATTGTGATCTTATAGTTATCCTCTATGCTATGGATAGGGGATAACTTCAATCATCCGGAATAGCCCTTTAGAGACTGGTCAGAGGCCATGTGACCGATGAACGCAAGGGCGCTGGCCTAGGAAGTGGCTGCGGTGCTACGCTGCAGCCTATTCGGACAGCTGAGAAGATGGGGTTCCAAAAGCAGCATACCCTTTAACGCAATAGTATACCCCCCATTGTACATGGGTGGCTACGGTTCCACGATGTTCTCGTGTAGTGAATTTACCGTTATTCTCTCTGCAGAGCAGGACGCCGGCCTGGACGCCCTCTCATCTGTCATCGCCCGTCAGAAGCAGATGGGGTACGATATTGGGAATGAACTGGAGGAACAAAACGGTGAGTGGCAAAGCCTGGCCCCATAGACTTATGTATTACAGCAGGAGGTAAGCGGGTGCGGACTGTAATATATGCACTGACCGGAGCCTATTGAATCTGATGCTGCCAGCCTCATATATGAGAGTTTCCACTAACCCAATCAGAGGGGCTATTCCAGCTGAGCACAAAAATGTTCAAAAGAAGGAAATGTGATAAAACTATTAAAAAAAAAAAACACAAAAAAAAACATTTTAACTATTTATTCTCCTGCCGTTCCAGCACCACCGCTCCATTCCTCGCCGTCAATCTCCCATGGATCTTAATGACCTCTGCAGCCAATCTCAGAGGTCTCATGGCATATACTGCTGTAGCCAGTGATTGGTTGCAGCAGTCATGTGGGTATATTAACACCTTACCGCTGCAGCCAAGCGGGGAGGGTAGGAGCAGTGGTGCCGGAATGGTAAGTCATGCTGCTTTTTTTTATTTTATTTTTATTTTTTTAACACATTTTTAAATCACATACTTTCTATGGTTCTGTACTCCACACACCCCAGACGCCGAGCAGAGTATGAACAGTATTTAGGGATGAGCAAGAGTTCTTCCGGGTAGCTGCTCATGCGCAGTCACTGCTCACAAAGCCGAATTTATCTTTAGCGTGCATTGTACAGGGCCCAGATTGTCAGCCGGCACTGGCGTACTCTGCATGGATGAGGCATGTTGTCACTTTCTCCCACTTCTCCTACATGGTAGGGGGCGACGGTGAGCACACAAGAACTTGATCCCAGACTAAAGGCCTGATTTAAAATATTTGTATGCTTTTACTCTCTAGAACGCCCCTCTAATGCACTTTTTAGTTAAGGGGCCGTTTTGCTTAAGTATTAGAGGAGCCCCCAATTCTGAAGTTAAACCCTTTGATCACCACGGTCAAGACTGACTAATGCATATTCATCAAGGAGCGGGGGGAAGTCCACCCTTTACTGGGTTTCCCAATGGTATGCTTGGGGTAATGAAGGACCCCCTATATAGTCAACCCTGGGGACCTAGAAAGGACCCCCGGGGGAGTGTCTCTATGCTAAAATAAGGATGATGTAGTCATTGCTTAATGAAATAAAAAAAATGTAACAAAAATTGAAAAAATGTCGGCAAAAAATGAGATCTTTTGTGCTTTTATTAGAACTCGAAAACCTGCACTTATTCGGGACTGTAATAACCTGAATGATTGATTAATTTCACAGGTTATTCAGTGTTAAACCTGAATGGTATAAAAATTTAAATCCCAATTTTTATACAGTAAATTACCCAAACAGCGCCAGAAAGAAAAATTCTCCCATAGAAAACGAGGCCACATACTGTGACACCAGTCCTAAAGAAATCGGAAAACTTGTATCTGCTCAAATGCAGAGAGGCAATCTTCTTCTTTTTTTTTTTTTTTTTTTAACGGTCATTAAGGGGTTAGCATCAACGTGGGAGCCTAAGGGTTAACCTTATGTGGTGACTGCTATGATGTCATCGCCATGATGTCACCCCTGGTTTACATAAGAGAGCTTCTCAGCCGCTTCCCCGAATTCCGTCTTGCTCGCCGCTCTTTTCTTGTCAAGTGGCTGATATTTGCAAGGTGCTTTGTCCTGCGCTGGGTCAAGCAGACAAGAAAACAAATCATTTCCTCGCCGCGGCAAAGGTTTTTCCCTTTTATTTTTTTTATCCCCTCTCTTCTCGTTCCCTTGCCAAAAGCAACACATCTCTGCCTGTAAATATTTGTCTCTTGTGAGAACCGCGCTCTGACAAAACAAACGCCGAAAGAGGGCGAGAATTATGCAGTCAGCTGTCGCCCTCCGACTGACAGACGCTATAAAGATGCCGGCGGGGTGAGGTTACTAAGCTGTGGCCGTATACAGGCAAGATGAGTGTGGATCGGTGCGGGGCCGCAATGGGAGCCAGGTTATAGAACCGTAATACGGACGAGTCTATGATCTCCTGTGCTTTATCTTCGATGTCAGACAGTTCTACATTTTTAATCAGCAATGGAACGATCATCATGTAGTCACCCAGGTCACCCATGCTTCATAGAAATGCACAGTCCCTACTATCTCCTCTATGTGGCTCCTCCACTATGACTGCCCGGGAAAAGACTGGCATTTCAGACGCCAGCCTTAATCAGAAGTGCGATTGGGTAACACGCGCCAAATTTAGGCCTCCTGGTGCCAGAAAAACTAATCTACCCCAATTGGCAGCTAGGCGCTATAATAGTCAACCTTTTTTTGGCAGAAATTGTAGTAAAAATTTTAAGCCATAGGAGTCCAGAGTCCCTCCTCCTAAGCCCCAGCCATCTCAGTTTTTGCACAAAATACTAGGGCTGCAGCTAACGATTATTCGAATAATCGATTAGTTGCCGATTAATTTCTACGATTAATCGGGAAAAACGACAAAATTACAAAACAAAGCGGTTTATATGATTTTACTTGAAAAATTATGTTCAAAGGCCATATTAAAACAAATTGTGGATAGCACTGTTATGGGGGGGGATCTGTGGACGGCGCTGTTATGGGGGGATCTGTGGGTGGCGCTGTTATGGAGAGGGGGATCTGTGGGTGGCGCTGTTATGGAGAGGGGGATCTGTGGGTGGCGCTGTTATGGAGAGGGGGGATCTGTGGGTGGCGCTGTTATGGAGAGGGGGATCTGTGGGTGGCGCTGTTATGGGGAGGGGGATCTGTGGGTGGCGCTGTTATGGGGAGGGGGATCTGTGCCCTGTTATGGGGAGGGGGATCTGTGCCCTGTTATGGGGAGGGGGATCTGTGCCCTGTTATGGGGAGGGGGATCTGTGCCCTGTTATGGGCATAACGGTGCACAGATCCCCCCTCCCCATAACAGCCCCGGCCCCGCTGCTTAGTCTGACTAATCACTGCATCTTTATTTTACCTTACAATGACGCTCCAGTAACGGGCAGAGCGGACGGCGGCGTAACGCCACTTACTCACGTGACGCACCTGCTCCGCCCACTTTATGAATGAAGGAGGCGGAGCAGGCGCGTCACATGAGTAAATGATGTTACGCCGCTGTCCGCGCTGCCTGTTACTGGAGCGTCATTGTAAGGTAAAATAAAGATGCAGTGACTTAAAGTAAACCGCCCGCATAGCACCGAATCGGCGATTATTCGATAACTGGATTCTTCGACAACGCATCCAGTTATCGATTATTATCGATTTATTATTATGGTTCCATTAGAGCCTGATGAAGGGCGTATGATAGCCCGAAACGTTGCACGCAACTGATATACCACTGTCTCCGGCTGAAATAATATGAAATAAATCGCTATTTATCATCACCACGAAGTGCTGTCTAAATATTTGTGTGATATCTACAGTTCTTGAGGTGGAGCTACAGAACACAACCAGGACGTGCACCCACTCCTGCCATTGTTTTGAAAAGAGTTTTGTGGCCTATTGATTTGAAACTATTAAAGGGCATCTGTCAGCAGTTTTGTACCTATGAAACTGACTGACCGGTTACATGTTGCGCTTGGCAGCTGAAGGCATCTGTGTTGGTCCTATCTTCATATGTGTCCGCATTGCTGAGAAAAATGATGTTTTAATATATGCAAATAAGGCTCTAGGAGCAATGAGGGCATTGCCATTACACCTAGAGGCTCAGCTCTTTCTGCAGCTGCCGTGTCCTCTCCACTTTGACAGGACCAGGCAGTGAAAACATCATCACACCTGGCCCTGTCAATCACAGTGCAGAGGGCGCGGCAGCTGCAGAGAGAGCACAGCCTCTTCATTCCCAGGATCGGTGGGGCGTCTCAAAGGTCAGATTCCCCCCCGATCATGAAGTGATTGCATATCCTAGCGATAAACATCACTTTGTGAGATGGAAATACCCTTCAAAAAGTAAAATATGAATATTCATTTATATGCAGTAGATTCAGATGAGACGTCAGGCATTGAGTCAGCCGACCTCCATCTTGTCCTCAGTCCTCCTCTGTGAGTCAGCCTTTCTGGGCTTTGTGACTAACCGCTGCCCATAAACCGACCTTCCCCACATTAATAGGGGAGACGTCGGCCCCTCGTTACCTTGATAAAATTTCCTCTCCCCATAATTGCAAACACAACCGCTTTCCTTTTGTTGCTCTGCTCGTTATTGACATCCCACAATTTTATGGTCACTTGTAAATGTTTATACGATGATTGGGCATCGAAACCTCGGGACGTTCCAGCATTGCTCCTTACCGTCCAGGGAGCAATTTGGATGGGACAGAAGCTGCAGCCGAAATAAACGCTAAATAGGTCAAGAGAAACACGAGCAAAGCCTTCACTGAAAGTTTACAGCCCTTAAAGGGAATGTGTGTTCAGAAAATGACGTATTGTTTAAATAATGTTTTTATTGGTAAACATATATTTTTTAATAATTTTGAAAAATTTTCATAATCGCTTTCTATATTTAAAAAAAATAGAATCGTGCAATTTTCTCTCTGAGCCTAAAAATCGTCTGACACTTCCTGTTCTGTAGCGATCACTACTTCTCATCAGTCATCTCATTATCCTTACAGGAAGGATTACAATGACAGGTAATATATTGCTAGATGAATATAAAGCAAA
Source organism: Bufo gargarizans (assembly GCF_014858855.1). Lineage (NCBI taxonomy): Eukaryota > Metazoa > Chordata > Amphibia > Anura > Bufonidae > Bufo > Bufo gargarizans. The sequence goes on from NC_058085.1 coordinate 42,401,684, forward strand.
AATCTGGCAGCACTAACTCCAAAACTTAAACAAAAAAGGGTGCATGCTTGAGGGGACTAGACTATTGCCCAGTATACAAAATGGCAAAAATGCAGCACTCCAAAATCAGTAAAAATGCAAAAATACTTTTATTCACCCATGTGGATACCCGTATCCACATGGGTGAATAAAAGTATTTTTTCATTTTTACTGCTTTTGGAGTTCTGCCTTTTTGCTATTTTATATAAATAGATCCACCATTCACAATGATGATATCACAACTTACCTCCTTCCCCTCCCTGTACAATGACCCGAGAACTGGTTATAGGGGTTGTGAAGTCAGTACATATCGATGACCGACCCTCAGGATAAGTCATCAATATCTGATTGGTGAGAGTCTGACCCCCCCCACCCCGAATGATCAGCTGTTTAAAGTTGAGGCGACGCTCGTGTGATCCCTTTTTTTCTCTTTAAGATTGCGTAATTATAAATGTTCGTAACATTCAAGTGGGTGGAACAAGCACTTGTAATTACATGGCTCCTCCGAGACGACGCATAGTGTAATCTTGTTGAGCAAGCAGCGCTCGTATAAGCGTCACCTCCTCTTGAAACAGTTGACCGGTGGGAGTGAAGAGAGTCCGACCCTGGCCAATCAGATATTTATTAATATGTACTGGCTGCAAAGAGCATGCCCACCGCGCTCTCCTGAAGAAGTCAGTGAGTCGTCTCCAGCTCCTATATCCATGCCAGACAGCAGCTCAGACAAGGTGGCTGCCCCCGTAATCCTGTACAGAAAATAGAACATCAGAAAATAAAAACAGATTAGAAAAAGAATGTCTGGTTTTAATTAGTTAAAGAATATTGGTGATACATTCTCTTTAAAAGGAATCGGGAGGACCAGGAATCGGAAGGACTTTGCCTATCTTCCCAGGGCACTTAATTATATTGAAATCAGATAGTTCTGTCATCCAAGGGTCCAAGAACGACAGGTGATGACCACTTCTGGAGGGCCTCCTGCTCTGGAGGACACCAAGCCTATTGATTTCAGTGAAAGCAGTGTAATGCTTTATTTCCCCTGTGGCGGCGCTGCAGGGTAATTGGACACTTGCTTTCAGGTTCCTGATCGTGGCACACCTTGTGATCAGTTAATTTTTAGAGATTTCCAAAGCAGACTAATCCTAATTAATTGAACTGATTTTCTCTGATCGGCTAAGAGAGTGTCCCGTGTCTACCGCACATTCGCCACTGCTTTCCTGCCTGTATGTCAGCAGTCTATAGACTCATTTATGTCACTCTCGCAGTTCAACAATCATGCTTTTTGTAAACTTGGGGCCCAGGCGCCACGCTACCTCCTTGCCCTAGCGAGCGTCTGTCTGTAGCACAACTTCACACTTGGCAGAACGTGTTTATGGATCTTTGGGACCAAAAACAAGTCAACCAGCGGGAAAGGTTGTAGTAGACGCGCCCAAGGCGTGCGGGAATCGTCTCGTATAACGACAGGGGCAGCGAAGGTTCAGGCTACGGAGAAAATGGCATAGTCAAAGAAGAATGTTTGGCTCTGAGTCCTGAGGATCTGCAGCCACGCAAAGGAAGAAGGGATTATTTGCAGATTGGGATGCGGTTTATAGGCGCAGCGATGAGAGCCTTCACCATGACGTCTCGATGGCTTGTCATGCGAGGTCACAGCGATGCTTTGTGAATTGTTTGGGTGGAACGGTACACGCGTGTTGTACGTACTTCATTCACAGGCCTTGCATGCCTCCGGCACTAATAAGGTTGCCACTTGGCTCAGCATTAGAGGGAGGAATCCGCCAGCTACACTTGCCACCTGGCTCTGCATTACCAGACCAGATCCAGACTGTCAAAGTCTCACATCTGGACGGGAGGGTCTTTAAAGGTTTCTATCAGACGGGCCTGGTTCTGCGTCTCTCATTATTTGCGGAGGTTCCCCCCTGAGAAAGTCTGGATGTCATTGGGAGGGGAATAAAAAAAACAACAAAAAAAAACTCTGCGCCGTAGCAGAGAAGGAGTAAGTGAGCAGCCATATCTGCTACATGGTCTGACTCTGACCCTGTCCTCACACGTGGAGAGGGTGAAAACCCATCCTGACCCTCCGTGGTCTGAAGCTTTAGGGCTGTGCATCATTTTTTAGCATTTCGATATGAATAAGACTTTTTTCCAGTAACTAACGGCAAGCGCAGCTCCAAGGGTTAATAATAATAATAGCTGTGGGAATTACATGCAGCCCCAATCCTATCAACCCTTTTAAGAGTGATAGGTTATTATTTCCCCCCCCAGCCAAAGCAGCATAGGCAAGGAAGGGGTTAAGTAGGTTGGGGGCGGAGGGCAGTGGGCCGAAGGTACGAACGCGAAAGTTTCGCGCCCTGAAGGTACAGTCCCCGCCCCCAAACACTCTGGGAGAACGTGGCATAGTAGGCCGCAGAGTCGGAGCCTCTCGTACAGGTGGGGCCGACCTAAAGAACTGCCGGCTGGGAGAGCAGGCGTGGAGGAAGGCGAGGGGGCTGGGGACCGAAGACGGACCGAGGGCCAGTGAGAGGCCAAGGTTTTGATAAAAAAAAAACAAAAAAACATTTTACTGTGTTCACTTCAGAGAACACAGGAGAGGGGACCCAGCAGATGGTTAACCCCTAGAACCTAGTACAGGGGGGCAAGAAAACATGTCTGCCTCCTACAGACACTAATCTAAAACTCTTCAACTATGCTTTACGGCTTATATTAAAGGGTATGTACAAGTTTGGGGGCAATTATTTTTTTTTTTATTTATTATTGCATTGTACTTATTTTGAGCTAAAAATCTTTTTATTCTATTGGTCTTTATTAAAAATGCTCTAGTAGCACTAGAGCACCCAAGGTGCGTAGGTACATAAAAGTAAAAAAAAAAAAAAAAAAATGCTTCAGTATCATCTGCTTCCACTATGTAGCTCTCAGTCTCTAAAATACTCTGTGCTGTTGGAGACCGTTCCCCCTCCACGACGTAATGCCAGACATATGCGAGGTCACAGTAGGCCGAACACTCACTCTTCCGATCCCTCCACACACAGGCCGAGCATGGCACCTCAGGAGAAAGCCAGGCACCTCAGAACAAAAGGATGGGACACATTGAGATCCAACATCCAACTGTCTTCAGGGAAGAGTCGGGAGACTTTTCTGAAGCTCTTATCATCCAACCTTTGTTTCTGCTTTTAGTTTTACTAGTAACCAGGGGTCTTAGCCTGACTTCACCGCCGCAAGAGGCGCACAAGGAATGATGAGCTTTCTCCTCAGATCATTTAAACGTTTATATGTCCCAAAATAATGCCCCGTTTATAAGGTCAGAGAGCAGAGATGAGGAGTCTGTCAGCTTCTGGTCTGACGGAAAAGCCAAAGGGTGCTACTAGAGCATTTTTAATAAAGACCAATAGAATAAAAAGATTTTTAGCTCAAAATAAGTACAATGCAATAATAAAAAAAATTGCCCCCAAACTTGTACATACCCTTTAATATAAGCCGTAAAGCACAGTTGAAGAGTTTTAGATTAGTGTCCGTAGGAGGCAGACATGTTTTCTTGCCCCCCTGTACTGGGTTCTAGGGGTTAACCACCTGCTGGGTCCCCTCTCCTGTGTTCTCTGAAGTGAACACAGTAAAATGTTTTTTCATACCTTCGGCCCACTGCCCTCCGCCCCCAACCTACTTAACCCCTTCCTTGCCTATGCTTCTTTGGCTGGGGGAAAAATAATTACCTATCAATCTTAAAAGGGTTGATAGGATTGGGGCTGCATGTAATTCCCACAGCTAGTATTATTATTATTAACCCTTGGAGCTCCGCTCCTATTTTGGGCTTAGTTCCCATCGCCCTATAGCAGTGTATGACCAGCTTGTCATCTTAGTGCTTGTAGCGCCTCACGTTCAGGCTTACTGTGTCCTCTCTACAGTTACAGTGGAGCCAGTGGCGCAATGGATAGGCGGCGTGCTCGCCCTACACTAGCTGCTTACTACTAGGATACTGTACAGCCTGTAGCATGACCCCCTTCCATAGGCAGAGTAATTGCACTTCCACTGGATAATGTACACCCTGTAGCATTACCCCCTTCCATAGGCGGAGTACTTGCACTACCTCTGGATACTGTCCGACCTGTAGCATTACCCTCCTTCCATAGGCGGAGTAATTGGACCCTATACATCTGTCGGGTTTCCCTCTATCCGTCCTCGGAGTAACTCCACTACCACTGGAAACTGTTTATCCTGTTACATTATCCGTCTTTCTTAGGTGGAGATGGGTACCACACCTGCCTACTGTAAGATCCTGTAGCATTACCCTCCTTCCATCGGCGGGGTAGTTCCACAACCACTGGTACTTGTTCTACCAGTGGATACTGTATATCTTGTCGGACCCCCCTCTTTCCTTAGGCAGAGTATTCCCACTACCTCTGGAATCTTCCTCCCTATCGCATTATACCCTTGTCGCATTCCATCCCGTTCCAAGGGTGGTCTCCTTGCTAGACACAGACAATCGCCTTACCCCCTGTCATAGGCGGTATTTTGGCACTACCACGGGATACTGTTTCACACTATTCTTTTCCTCAGGTAGTTGTTGTACGGATTGGGGTCGGGCGCTACGTGGCAGCCTCTGTCTTTCCAGGGAGTTGACCCACGACATGCCTCTCCTCGTGTCTTGAGTCCCCATGCGGAGCATTCTAATTTTGTTGCTTTACCTTGGCACGCTCGGCATCCACACTCCTTCAGTAGGTGGAACGTCTGCACGGGTTGCCAGTTTTCTTCCTTCCCCGGTGGAGTATTGCTCTACCAACAGTTCATGTTGGCTACTGCTGTTTGACCTCATTTTCAGGTGGAGTTTCCCCTCTGGAGAGGCCATGGGTGCTGGTATGGCCTCCCCCTATAAGGCAGTCTTTGCGCTGGCCGTAGATTTTTGTGCTACTCCTGTTCCGTGGCTACTACTGTGTGACCCCTTCCCAGGGGGAGTTTTTGCGTTCTTCCTTCAAATGCCGACAGTCACTGGTTCTGGCTTAAAGGGAACCTGTCACCGGGATTTTGGGTATAGAGCTGAGGACATGGGTTGCTAGATGGCCACTAGCACATCCTCAATACCTAGTCCCCATAGCTCTGTGTGCTTTTATTGTGTCAAAAAAATGATTTGATACATATGCAAATTAACCTGAAATGAGTCCTGTCCCTGAGATGAGTCAGGGACAGGACTCATCTCAGGTTAATTTGCATATGTATCAAATCGTTTTTTTGACACAATAAAAGCACACAGAGCTATGGGGACTGGGTATTGCGGATGTGCTAGTAGCCATCTAGCAACCCATGTCCTCAGCTCTATACACAAAATCCCGGTGACAGGTTCCCTTTAAAGGACACATTGTCAGTGGGTGCGGCACCAGAGGTTCTTGCTGCATCCCCTTCCTCCATGGACGGTATTGACCCTGGCATTTCGTGCCATTTTCAGTTTGTTTTCTTCCCATGCCATGTCGTGTCTGTTGATCACTCTAGGGGGGGGGGGTCTTTTCCTGGGGTGCTGGTCCTTGGGTATCACGTTACTTAGAAGTCTTCTGGGCCCAGGCTATGTTTTCTCTCTCCGGTATATTCTGGGGCCTTTCTTCTGCCCATCTGGTTATTTAGACTCTCTCTTGCTGGCCTTCCTGGAAATGGTTCTTCCTGTCCTTTTTCAGGGGTCCGGGTGTGTCCTCCCCCCGCAATTTTGTGCAGGGCCTTATGACAAGACTTGGATTCGTTCTGGTCTTGTTCCCTCCCATGGTACTGCTCTTTAACGTCCTATGGTCTTCTGTGTCCCCCAACGATACGAGTGAGAAAGTAGTAGGATTTTTGTCTTACCTGTAAAATCCTTTTCTCGCTGAGTTCATTGGGGGGGACAGCTCCCACCCAGTAAGTACATTGCTGTCTCTCCTTGATGGGTCCCTCCGGTTCTTGATTCTGACCCATCTTCGCCTTCCTTTCTTACTCTTTTTATTGTTTTCTGTTGGCTCCTCTTGGCTGCTTCTACTGCTTTCGTACAAACTGATTAGCTCAGTGTCTGAAGGAGGGGTATAGCTGAGAGGAGGAGCTAACACTGTTTTGCTTAGTATCGCCTCCTAGTGGCAGCAGCTGTACCCTTGGTCTTCTGTGTCCCCCAATGAACTCAGCAAGACAGGTAAGACATAAATTCTAATTTAACTCCTTAGTGACCACCCATACGTGTTTTTACAGCAGTCACTAAGGGAGCTTGGGCTGGGCCACCGCTTTTTTACGGCGGCTCAGTCTAAGCGCTGCATGGGTCCCTTGTGCAGCGGGGAGGGAGGACCCGGCTCTCACATGAGAGCCGCAGCCCTGCTCGAACAGCCCAGACCGGCACTATTAAGTGGTTAAAAAAAAAGTAAAAAAAAAAACATTTATGCAATAAAAAAAATCCCCTAAAAAATAATTGCCCTTTTTTTCCATTTGAAAATACACTTTTCAATGAAAAAAATTGCAAATAAAAAAAAAAAAATCTTCAACATATGTTTGGTATTGCGACCCGGACTATATAAATATCATGTAAATTATCCCCTACAGTGAATGCTGTAAAAAAAAAAAAAAAGACAGAATTTCTAATTTATTCTTAGTTGCGACTGAAAAAATGTAATAACAAGCAATCAAAAGGCGCAATTTACTCCACTGCTAATGAAAAATACAAGTCGTCCTGCAAAAATCAAGCCCTCACACAACTCCATAGAAAGAAAAATAAAAAAGTTATGGGTCTTGGGAAGCGGCAATTAAAAAACAAAAAAAAATAATATATATATATATATATATATATATATATATATATATATATATATAATTTCTTTAAAAAAAAGTTTTATTGCAAAAAAAAGTTGTAAAATGTAAAAAAATAAATATATGTATTTGGTATCACTGTAATCGTACTGGCCCAGAGAATAAAGATGATATGTTATTTATACCGTAAAATGAACGCTGTAAAATTTATAACGTAAAAACTCAGTGACAATATTGCTGTTTTTCCCATCTCCCTCCCAGAAAGAGTTAATAAAAGTTAATCAGAAAGTTACGTGTACCCCAAAATGGTGCCATTAAAAACTACAACTTGTCCCACAAAAAACAAGCCCTCATAAAGCTATATTGACGGAAAAATAAAGTTATAGCTCTTGGAACGCGACGATGAAAAAAGGAAGAAAAATGCTTGGTCAGTAAGGCCCAAAACAGGCTGGTCACTAAGGGGTTAATGTAACCGGCATAAAAAAAAAAACTCCTCTGTATGGGGAAAATTTCATTTAACACTTCATGCAATTCTGTCTTGTCACCTGTTTGCATATATATCTGGTACAGGGGGCTCTCTGCTTAGATAGAAGGAACATCATCTTAAAGGGGCTTTCCGGGCTGCTGACATCTATGACCTATCCTTAGAATAGGTCATTAACCACCTGCCATCCGCCCATAGAATATAAACGTCAGGGAGTTGGTTCTCTATCTCTGAAGGGACGTTTTAAAAAGTCCATTCAGCGATCGCAGCTGCACGCTTATCGGGTTGCCTGCTGTCAGTGACAGCAGGGCAACCCTTAGAGAATGCAGGCACAGTTCCCAGGTGTCCCTGCCTTCTAGATCACTGTATACACAGCAGGATGCGCTCTGCGCTTTCTGTTCCGGCCTGGCGGTCCTGTGATCGCCGGAACCGGAGAGTGCAGGAGCTGTGAGGTCTTTCAGAGACCTTGATCAGCCCTGCACTGAGGCTGTACAGCGCTGTATTGCGCTGTACAGCCTCTATAGGGAGTGCATTTCTCAACAGTGGAAAAAAAAAAAAGTGAAGTTAATTGTCCCCCAGAGGTCTTGTATGACCTTATGGGGGATGCAAAGTGTAAAATAAATAGTGTTAAAAAAAATACAGTAAATAAAAATAAAAAGGTTTGACATGTAAAAAAAAAAATTCCCCAAGTAAGGAATAAAAAAAATGTTAAAAATAGGAAAAATTTAATAAAATAGACATATTTGGTATTGCCGCACCCGTGACGGTTGGCTCTATAAATGTCACATGGTCGACCGATAAACACCATTAAAAATTATAAGAAAAAACTGTCAAAAAAGCCATTTTTGTCACCTTACATCACAAAAAGTGCTACACAAAGTGATCAAAAAGGCGTATGTCCCACAAAATAGTAGCAATAAAACCGTCACCTCATACCGGAAAAAATCTGCCTCTACATTAGAAAATCGCTAAAAAAATATAGCTCTCAGAACATGGACACATTAAAACATAATTATTTTGTTTCAAAAATGCTATTATTGTGTAAAACTTACTAAGAAAAAGTATACATATTAGGTACCGCCACGTCCCATAAGCATCTGCTCTATAAAAATGCCTCTTGGCCGAACCCCTCAGGTGAACGCTGTCAAATAAATAAATAAAAACTGTGCTAAAACAACCAATTTTTTTGTCACCTTGCCTCATAAAGTGTTATAATAAATTATCAAAAAATCACATGTACCCAAAATTAGTACTAATAAAACTGGCACCTTATCCCCTAGTTTCCAAAATGGGGTCACTTCTTGGGAGTTTCTACTGTAAGGGTGCATCAGGGGGCTTCAAATGGGACATGGCATCTAAAAACCATGTGGTGTTCCTTTCCTTCTGCGCCCTGCCTTGTGCCCATACAGCAGTTTATGACCACATGTGGGGTGTTTCTGTAAACTGCAGAATCTGGGTAATAAATATTGAGTTTTGTTTGGCTGTTAACCATCGATGTGATAAAGAAAGTTTTTTTATTAAAATGGAAAATCTGCCAAAAAAGTGAAATTTTAAAATTTGATCTCCATTTTTCCTTTAATTCTTGTGAAAACGCCTAAAGGGTTAACAAAGTTTGTAAAATCTGTTTTAAGTAATTTGAAGGGTGTAGTTTCTACATGGGGTCATTTATGGGTGTATCTACTATGTAGGCCCCACAAAGTGACTTCAGACCTGAACTGCTCCTTTTAAAAAGTGGGTTTTGGTAATTTTCTTAAATTTTAAGAATTGCTTCTAAACCTCTAAGCCTTCTAACGTCCGAATTTTTCTAAATCTATGGTAAATTTTTGATTTTTTCATAAATAAAGGTGAAATATATTGACTCAAATTTATGACTATCATGAAGTACAATGTGTCGCAAGAAAACAATCTCTGAATGGCTTGGATAAGTAAAAGCGTTCCAAAGGTATTGCCGCATAAAGTGAGATATGTCAGATTTGCTAAATTAGGCCTAGTCGAGATGGCAGTTTTTGCCTTGTTACCGTCCGTTTTTTTTTTTTTTTGTTTCTTTGCACATTTATTCTGGCATGGTTTAACCTAAGGTAATAATGGAGTCTTTTTTTCGTGCTGATTCGCTCCACTATTCAGCTCCTCCGAGAGAACAGTCATTGTTTTCTGAGCCGCTGTATCATCCAGGACGGCGACTTGGCATCCTTCTGCTCATTTCTTTTTTCCCCCAATCTCTGGCATCACCCGTTAAGTGCCCTTTTTCTGAGAACACTCAGAGAACAATACAATGACATCGTGATACGATCCTTTCCTTGGCATCAGCTTGTTGCGGCTCCTTATTACCTGGCACGGCAGAATCCCAGGAGACGGGCGCGCGACAAGGAGCTCGAATAAGACGCGGAGAAAGGAGACCCGACCTTTTTAATTTTTATAATACAACATACAAGTTAGAAAGCTGCGGGGACAATAGCCGGCTCCATTTAATGCGGCTGAAAATAGCAGATTTTGTTCCGTTGACAGCTTTCGTATTGAGGATTAGGCTCCAACTGATGCATTTTTAATAGACCCACAGGTTGCCTTTCTGAACTTGAAGGAGTCCTTCCGGGCCTCTTATTTATCCCTCTCTGTGTGGTTTGATGGCAATTGGAATATATATGTAGAGATCAGATGCTTGCCAATAATAATTACCAGCACTAATTGAACAAGCTTCGGGGAGAGGATTAAGACAAAAATGTGTAAAATTCCAGGGACGCTTTCTGGTAGAATAGGAAGATAAAGCAGTGATGTCACAGCCCCGTGACTGCCCTGATTATGACATCATCCATTACTCTTCCCTGTCTGGAATGTATGCAAGGTCATAGATTTTATGGATGTTTGACCCTAAAGCTGGACCATATGGAAAAGTAGGCAAACTGCATAACGGCAGATGATGTATGTTCGTCCGCCGTGCTTAAAAAGACACCTAGCAGGATGAGTGGGAGGGAAAGGGCCCGAGGTTGCTATTTATGTTCTTTACCTTCTTTAATGAGATTTCTCAAGCTGCTTAATAGCATTCATCTGTGTGTGACGTCTGGGGGTATTTACTAGGCGAGCGGCCACAAAGGAATGTGTAACTACACCAAGTGAATATCTTATTCTGATATATATGAAGCTGGGCCACGGGATATGGAGGTAGAGGGGCCACTGACACTTGGGGTACAGGGTAGTGACACTGACACTTGGGGTACAGGATAGTGACACTGACACTTGGGGTACAGGATAATGACGCTGACACTTGGGCTACAGGATAATGACACTGACACTCGGGGTACAGGATAGTGACACTGACACTTGGGCTACAGGATAATGACACTGACACTTGGGGTACAGGATAATGACACACTGACACTTGGGCTACAGGATAATGACACTGACACTTGGGCTACAGGATAATGACACTGACACTTGGGCTACAGGATAATGACACTGACACTTGGGGTACAGGATAATGACGCTGACACTTGGGCTACAGGATAATGACTCTGACACTTGAGGTACAGGATAATGACGCTGACACTTGGGCTACAGGATAATGACACTGACACTTGGGGTACAGGATAATGACGCTGACACTTGGGGTACAGGATAATGACACTGACACTTGGGGTACAGGATAATGACACTGACACTTGGGGTACAGGATAATGACACACTGACACTTGGGGTACAGGATAATGACACACTGACACTCGGGGTACAGGATAATGACACGCTGACACTTGGGGTACAGGATAATGACGCTGACACTTGGGGTACAGGATAATGACACACTGACACTTGGGGTACAGGATAATGACACACTGACACTTGGGGTACAGGATAATGACACACTGACACTTGGGGTACAGGATAATGACACGCTGACACTTGGGGTACAGGATAATGACACGCTGACACTTGGGCTACAGGATAATGGCACTGACACTTGGGGTACAGGATAATGACACTGACACTTGGGGTACAGGATAATGACACCCTGACACCTGGGGTACAGGATAATGACACCCTGACACTTGGGGTACAGGATAATGACACTGACACTTGGGCTACAGGATAGTGACACGCTGACACTTGGGCTACAGGATAGTGACACGCTGACACTTGGGGTACAGGATAGTGACACGCTGACTGTCTGAGAGGTCCCCATATTGACCCCCTTCTCTGTCCCTTTTGATCAGGATACGGAAATCTGTCGAGCTCCTCTTCTTACCAGTTATTTCTCCCACAGACTAAATTTCTGGGAACAATTCAAAATTTCTCCCTGTGTTTTATGGGGGTCCTGTCTGAACATTAATCTACACAAACTAGTCCTGCGCAATACAACATTTTTTTGGCCCGCTCCTTATGACCAGTACACAGATCGTTTAATGAGATTTTAATTAAAAAGTTTTTATTAGACCCATAAATTTAGAATAAATCACTGGTATATTATAAATCCTACTTGTAGATAGGAGGTCAGTCGTACTCTAACCGCAAAGACGTTTCCTCAGGAAGGAGAATAGTTCTGGGATTTACGCTACTTTATTAGTCGCTCAGAACTTTTTAATATTCTACACGTTTTCTCAGAAGTTCAGTGTCGGCTGAAGCAAATCCTCTGTATCCTCCGCTTGCAGACACCTTGCTGCCTTTAATGAAAGCTTGGATTTGCGGCCATCATATTTTCTCTCCAGCGGTGGCTCGTAAAACCTCACCTGACAGCCCTGAGCTCATGACGTTCTGTGTGTGGGTCTCTCTGTGAGGAAGCTGTCGACTGATTTTGGAATTGTTCCCCATCTTACATTTTATTTACAATGGTGTCCTCACGTTATCTATGACCCTTTTTTGGTTGACTTTCCTTTTAAGACTAGAATTTACTATCGGAGATGGTTCCTACTTTGCTGTATTTTAAGCAGTACTCCAAGACGTCTTCTCTTTGGGTGTCTCATTCACAAGCATGGAGTCCGTGTTTCCTCTAAAGTGGCACCACATGTTTATTTCAGTTGCCGTCACAAAACTATTAAACTCTATTTTTAAACCCTCCTGCCTTTGTTCCTTCACCACGCTATCATTCCTGGTGTTCCTCCAGCTTTTCTTGACCTTGGCAAGTTCCCCATTTACGATCCTCCAGCCGTGACTCCCAATTCACAAGTCCTTTAACCCATGCCAGTGATGTTCAACCTGCATGTCAGGAATTCTCTTGCGACAGACCTTGACTAGTATGGTCAAAGTACAATCTGTAGGGGGCACCAAATACTCTTGAGGGATCAGTTTCGTGGTAGCAGATATGAATTTGGTTTGGTTTTTTGTCAAGCTGAAGACCTTGCTGGAGCTTCCTTCCTCGTTCCATCATTCACATGCAAACTTGGTCGATCCAAAGCTCTTATCATTGGCATTGTTTAGACTTTTGTCAGTTTCGTGTTTACACGATGATGGACAGAGCAAGTCTAGTGGGATCTGGTTTGTTTATAGCAATCATCTAGTTAATGGATCGAAACTGGTCAAAACCGTTCAAATAAGCAGATTAGACGGACATGTGGAGAGTTATTGCCCTCTACAGATACCGTACACGTAACATACCTGTCGCTGGAATACTCATTTGGCCAAATTTCTGTTGACTCCACCATCAACAGACATGTTCAACAACAGGGATAGAAGACTGGTCTTTTGCAGGAATTAAGGGGGCTACTTTTGCACTTTGTGGACAGTACAAGTGTTCGGAGTCATGCCACGTTCCCTCCATGTGCAGATTAGCTCACTTCCAAGGGACAGCATTCTCCATATTGTCATCTAGTGGAGGTTGCTACCCTAAAGTTAAAGGGGTTTTCCGGGAGTTACATAGTGATGGCCTATCCTCCGGATAGGTCATCGATATGAGGGGTCCAACCCTTGGCACCCCTGCAGATCACCTGTTTGAGGAATCACCAGAGTTCGATTAGTGCCACAACCTTCCTTGCTGCTCACCAAGCACAGAGCCATACATTTGGTAGTGGCTGTACGGTATCGCAGCTTCACCGATGAACATGACATCACGTAGCACTGCGGTCTCTTCGAGCAGTTGATTGGCAGGAGTTCAGAGAGTCAGACCCCCCCGTGACTTCAAAATGATAACCTTTTCTAAGGATAGGTCATCAATCTAAAAATCCTGGAAAAACTCCTTAATCTGGATAACTTTCTTCCCTTTCTGCAGATGGGCAGCAGCTCACATGAGACAATCAAGCACCTGCATCTCCCAGCATGTGTTGCAGTTAGCAATTGTTAAACCCTTCCTCCCCTGCATTAGAAAATGTTCTCCACATATAGCCCCAGAGATACATAGGGAATGTAATGCCCCCACAGTTTCCTTTTCCACTGTCTATATAGGTATATATTTCTATAAGTTAGAAGTAGAGAGGAATGAATGAACGGTATTTGGGCTGCTTCAGTATGAGATCACAATGCCAGCACTGAGGGGAGCTACTGAGCATGTGCAGTCCATATCTGACTGCATGAGAAGGCGGACCAGAAGGATAAACAGCAAGGAGCGTTACCAGAGAGGAAAATGTAATGTAATTAAAAAATGAACAATATTTTTATAACACATGTACTGTAATTATCCTTCATTTTCATGGGATAACCCCTTTAAACAAGCAACGGTCACTAAGGTATCAGCCAAACCAAGGGCCTTCTAAAAAGGAATGGGAAGCACATCATCTTACTGCTGTTTTGGGGGTTTTACCCCTCGTCAGTGCAGATCAGGTTGCTTGGTTGGCCAGGTGAGCGACCTTGTTGTAGGTCTCAGGGGTACTGTTTCTTGATTCGCCAGAGCAGGCACCTCAGAGACAGACTTCTTTCTCTTGGAAGAGAGCTAATCTGCATATGCCTTACCCCGAGGAGTACTATGTAGCATGCAAGACTCCCTGCGCTAGCCCAATGGCAGAAAGAAGAATCAGTGATATTGAATTTCAAAATGCCTGATCCCTTTGTTGTTAAAGGGGTCTGGGGAACCTTTTTATATGGTTTGTTGATCAGTCCAACCAGCATCCGTAAGGACGTTCTTTCCTGATTACTACCCAGTCTAAAAAAAGGCAGAGATCCTCCAACAAACCAGCATTAGGCTACTTTCACACTTGCGCTTGATCGGATCCGTTCTGAACGGATCCGCTCATATTAATGCAGACGGAGGCTCCGTTCAGTACGGATCCGTCTGCATTAATAACTTAGAAAAAATTCAGATTCAGCCATATGGTGACATCTTCAAGCGGATCCGTTCTCATTGACTTACATTGTAAGTCTGAATGGATCCGCTCGCCTCCGCACGGCCAGGCGGACAGCTGAACGCTGGCTGAACGCCGCCAGACTGATGCAGTCTGAGCGGATCCGCTCCATTCAGACTGCATCAGGGCTGGACGGAGGCGTTTGGGTCCGCTCGTGAGCTCCTTCAAACGGAGCTCACGAACGGACCCATGAACGCTAGTGTGAAAGTAGCCTAATGCGGGCAAAAAAATGCTCACTTTGTAATCAGGAGATGTGCTGCCAGTATAACGTCAGGGGATGATCCATTATAGCGATGATTGCTTGTTCCCCATACAGTTTACATGAGTCCACATAAGGGTCCATTCGCACATCTGTATGTGTTTTGCGGATCTGCAAATTGCAGATCCGCAAAACACGGACACCGGCAATGTGCATTTTGCGGACCGCACATCGCCGGCACTCATAGAAAATGCCATTTCTTGTCCGCAATTGCGGACAAGAATAGGACATGTTCTATTTTTTTTGCGGAACGGAAGTGCGGCTACGGAAGTGCGGATCTGCAAATGCGGATAGCACATTCCGTCCCTATTGAAAATGAATGGGTCCGCACCTGTTATGCAAAATTACGGAACGGATGCTAACCGATTTTGCAGACGTGTGAATGGACCCTTGAAGGCCTTTGTTAGGGGACAATGAGCTGTGTGACTGGGACCCTTACTCCACTATCCCTATTTAGAACACACGCACACTCAGCCAAGCGAGCATGCACTTGTATTGGTGTGTTGGGGTAGATGTGGACGACAGCTTTCAGAAGCACCTTGGCCAGCCTTATCTACGTGCATACCCTCTGTATTATATCAAGCTAAATGAGAGAACCTCCAGAGACCTCATTCCTTGAGGCTGCCGCACGCATCTTCTGGAAAACTACTTAGCCGAGTACTTATGACGACATCACGTGATCCGAGCTTTATCCAAAGATCTGCTATTTCTGAGCGGGTCAGACTAATTAACTTGTGTTTTACTGAGCGCTACTGCTGGAGATTTTTCCACAGGTTGTGCCATTCGAGACCCCAGTGATTAAGTTTGGCTAAATGGCTCCCCGAGGCCTAAATATTTTAATGTTTCTGACACGTTTCGAGCTCCATTATGTCTGATTAACATCAGTTGTTTGCTTACATTAAGAGACATTGGCGCTACGTCTATGAAAGATTCGTTTAGTAGTAGTAAATTCAGGGAAATCTTCCAAGTCACTTCTGTTCCATGCAGAATTTCCGGGAGTCGTTATCTTTCAAAATGATAAGTTAAAATGGACACGTTTTTATTGTAATATTTTTCAAACAGCAATTTGCAAACTTCCATAATGAAAAATGTGCTAATTCTTATCTTGTATTGATTTAACGTTCCGGGACGTTTTCTTCTCCATTCACATTTAAAGTAAAATTCTGAATTCCGCTGGTTACTAGCAAGACGTTCATTGTGGGGACTCAAATTACCTCTATATGTTACACACAAACGTCTTCAGCGCTCTGGAGACTGAAGACACTCTCCTTAGCAACACTCAGTTAGGGTTTTTCTAAGAAGACTCTTTACACCCTGTTTTCTAGAGCAAAGAAACAAACTCTTTTGATTAGCTTTGCTGTTTTTGTACGGCTTTTTGAGGGATATTACACAGTATTCTCCATTCCCCTAATAAGTATATTACAAAGATGTTTAACATCCCTGTCCCAACACTATATTAAAAATGAACTGAAAGGAAATGTACACTTTAATTGTAGATACCAGAGGCTGTTTTGCAAAAAGGAACCATCTTATGTCAATTCACATCATTATTCTTCGGACCCATATAATTGATGACAATATTTTCTATAGAAGATTCTTAAAGGGATATTTCCATCTTCAATATTTCTTCTGGATATGCTGAACATGCCTGCTAAAGTTTTTAGGTCCCAGAGGTGAAACCTAAACCTAACAGAAGAATGGGTAACCCCTGTTTACTTATTCCTGGTTGCTGTATTGTCACGGAAGGTGTACAGAAAACTAGAAGACACAAATGAAGATCCGACTGACTTGATCCAAAACTAAGGAACAGGAGGGTAAGCCCTGTAAGAGCCCTAGCTCTCTCCCTTACTGCTCAGCCTATGCAAAAATCTCAATGGTAGAAAATTGCATATCCTCGTTCCTCGACTGTATGCCCCTGAACACCCTATAATAGTGAGAGGACACGACCCCCGGCTCCCTACACTTAATACGGAGGGAGTCAGGGTCACCTAGGATCAAACCCACAGGCAAACAGAAATAAAGAAAACAGACTTATCTTGTGGATGCAGTAGTAACAGCTTCTAGCATCAGCACACTCCAGGAAGTTGTATAAACCGCAAAGTGATGCAGTATGGGAAGGGATTCAATCAGTGCAACTACATGTCAGCTGAGAGAGGCTAACGAGATGAGAAAACGAAAGCAAAACAAAAAGCACCTCAAGCAGGAGGTTCTGAAGAACATCTGTCAGAGCTTCTCAGATGTCTGGTGGTGACAGTACCCCTCCTTCTACGAGTGGACTCCGGACACTCAGAGCCCACCTTCTCAGGATGGGACCTATGGAAAGCCCTGATGAGACGAGTGGCCTTATTGTCCGTCAATGGGACCCACATCCTCTCCTCAGGACCATAACCCTCCCAATGAACGAGGTACTGGAGAGAACCGTGGACAACACGAGAATCCACAATCCTAGAGACCTGAAATTCAAGATTACCATCAACCACAATCGGAGGAGGAGGCAAAGACGAGGGTACAATGGGTTGGACATAAGGTTTTAATAAGGACTTATGAAAAACATTATGGATCTTCCAAGTCTGAGGAAGATCAAGACGGTAGGCAACAGGATTGATGACGGACAAGATTTTGTAAGGCCCAATAAACTTAGGACCCAACTTCCAGGAGGGAACCTTCAATTTGATATTCTTAGTAGACAGCCACACCAGATCACCAACATTCAGGTCTGGACCAGGCACACGTCTCTTATCCGCCACACGCTTATATCTCTCACTCATGCTCTTTAGATTATCCTGAATCTTTTGCCAAATAGATGACAAAGACGAGGAGAATCTGTCCTCATCAGGTAAACCAGAAGACCCCTCTCCAGAGAATGTCCCAAACTGCAGATGAAACCCATATGCACCAAAAAATTGTGACTTATCAGAGGACTCCTGACGACAGTTATTTAAAGCAAACTCAGCAAGGGACAAAAAAGAACACCCAATCCTCCTGATTCTCCGCCACAAAACAGCGCAGATATGTCTCCAGATTATGATTGACGCGCTCTGTCTGGCCATTCGACTGCGGGTGGAAAGCAGAAGAGAATGACAACCGAACCCCCAAGCGAGAACAGAAAGCCTTCCAGAATCTGGAAACAAACTGCGTGCCCCTATCAGAGACTATGTCTGAAGGAATACCATGCAATTTGACAATGTGATCAATAAATGCCTGCGCCAGCATCTTAGCATTGGGCAAGCCAGGAAAAGGAATGAAATGCACCATTTTGCTAAAACGGTCCACCACCACCAGAATCACAGTCTTCCCCGAGGAACGAGGCAGGTCCGTAATGAAGTCCATGGACAGATGTGTCCAAGGACGGGAAGGAATGGGTAACGGAAGAAGAGGACCTGATGGCCGTGAATGAGGGACTTTGGCACGAGCGCAGGTCTTGCAGGCTGCCACAAAACCCTCAACCGACTTACGAAGCGCCGGCCACCAGAATCTCCGAGCGATGAGATCCACTGTGGCTCTTGCCCCCGGGTGCCCAGCAAGGACAGTATCGTGGTGCTCCTTAAAAATCTTGTGTCTTTAAAGCGAGAGGCACAAACAACCTCCCAGGAGGACAAAGATCAGGAGCCTCTGACTGGGCTACCTGAACCTCTGCCTCCACCCACATGCAAACAGAAATAAAGAAAACAGACTTATCTTGTGGATGCAGTAGTAACAGCTTCTAGCATCAGCACACTCCAGGAAGTTGTATAAACCGCAAAGTGATGCAGTATGGGAAGGGATTTAAAGGGATGCAATCAGTGCAACTACATGACAGCTGAGAGAGGCTAACGAGAAATGAGAAAACGAAAGCAAAACAAAAGGAACCTCAAGCAGGAAGTTCTGAAGAACATCTGTCAGAGCTTCTCAGATGTCTGGTGGTGACATGTATGCTCTATTCCAGGGATGCCCAAACTGCGGCCCTCCAGCTGTTGCAAAACTAACTCCCAGCTTTCCCAGAAAGCCTACAGCAGGGCATGGTGGGAGTTGTAGTTTTTTACAACAGCTGGACGGCCACAGGTTCAGCATCCCTGCTCTATTCTGTTCGGTAGAGAGGTAGCTAAGATTGCACCCACCCCCTCTCCGTTGCATTCTGTCGAACTTCTGGCGTTTGGCTTTTGGCCTCTACACATGAGTCATTTGAGAAGCAAACTCCCATTGAAAAGCGCTTAGTTCTCATTTTCATCAGCATTCATTTATGATTGGTAAACAAACACGAGCAGCCAATATTAACAGATGGTTGAGAACATCCACCTTGGCCGATACACTGTCCACGAGGCAATAGTCAGATGTAGGCTTAAGGAGATTTTGTTTAAAAAAAAATTGCCCCCTGATGGCTTAATCGGAAGGTTAAACATTTTTTTAAGTAACTGGCTGGAGGTCTAATATTGACCATACACATTAGATGCCCGTTGACCAAACCCACAGTTTTCAGCAACATTTGATAATCATCTGTGTTTGGAGGTGTCCCTTCGCTACGAACAACAGATGTGTGGGAAGGAAAAGAAGAACTGGGTCTGTTGGATTTCAACATGCCTGATACTTTGTTCTCAAGGGAGATCAGCCGCCAGAGGAGTCTGGCAGCAACTTAATTCCCTCCCCATTGAGAACATATGCACATTTGGCTGAGTAGAGCATGCGTGTGTTTAGGAGGAGATCTGGAGGAAAAGCTGTGGTAGGTAGCTGTCTTAGGTGTTTGGCCACCATAATCTAGACTTGTGATTTTTCTTAGTAGCATTGCTGAAATTGCCATAAAATAATCACCTTGTAGGAACCTTTGGTCACTGGCGATCGTAGCAAATAGTACAAACAATGAAATTTAGTTCCTAAAGCAGGTGCGTGTCTTCATCATTGCCATACTGATCATCCTCAAAGTTTAGATGGTGGCCTCTGTTGGTCTTCCAGTAGTTGTGGTGGTACCATTGACACCTGTAAGGGTGGTTGCCTATGCCTAGATCAGTGATATGGTGTTTTCTGTTTGTATCGTACTGATATCTGCGACCTTCGAACACGACGCACATCCCATTTATGTTCCTGGCCCGTGGTCTCAGCCGTTCCCAACGGAAGAAAGGGCTGCATGATTAATAATTACACGTCATTGCGCGCTTCGCGGCAGCCCCAACACCAGGGCTCTTTAAATCAAAAGCCGTCAAACATTCTTTCGGTTAGGAAAACATAAGCCGGTGCCATTGCTGTAAATGAAAAGTCATAATTTTTCAATGAAGACCCTCCTGTATTTAACAGGTCAGGCTGTGTAGGACGAGGGTGAAAATTAAGTGTCCACAGATGTTCTGGAAATGCAGCTCAATTATCCGTCCTTTTATTGGGTGCGTTATAGAAATGTAAGAAACTGAAAAAAAAATAGAAATGTTAACAATTCAAATACCAAGGCTGATTGCAAGGCTTCAATGAAAAGTCTTTCATTTTGGTCTTGAATCTAGATGAATCGTAAGGTCAAACGCCAACAGGTGATTGTTTCCTTGGGGAGCTGTACATCTTAGATTGCTGTTGGCTAAATGCTCATTCGGTCAACTATCTGTTCCGATCTCCATACACATGCACGCTCAGCCGATCCTCAATCAGGAGATTGGATTAATCCACCAGACACCTCTGTTGGTGGATTATCTTTTTGAAGACGTAAAGGGTTGGAAGAATCCAGAAGCCCATTCCTCTGTCATCTGCCGGCAAGAGAGAGTCGGGAGGCCCCCATGCGGGTTTGCCCGATACATATCTGATGTGTATGACCAGCTTAAAGGTTTCCATACACTGTGGAGTATTGTCAGTCAACCCACTGTTTTCTTACAGAGCGGCTGCCAATCTAATGTGTATAGGAAACTTCCAACCCTCAGCCGACAGATGATGTTGGAGGAGAGATGGATCAGGCCTGTTGAACTTCTACACCCAATCTTTTTGTCCTCTGGGGAGATAAGACACCACCAGAGTTGTCTGGCAGCATCCTTTTCCTATTTCTCCATTGAAAACGCATTACATGCTCAGCCAAGCATGTATGCCAATGGGATAGTCGGAAGAGATAACCATCGGCGTAATGAGAGCTGTTGAAAGTGTGTGGCCATCTTAAAAGAGACAGTACAAGGCTTTAAGGGTTGACTTAATTCTTCACCTAATTCTGTTGGAAGATTAATGGAGGTATAATGGTTATAGGATGCCTAGATGTATGTTGACTGTAGCCATTGTTAGGTTGGCCCGACTCAAACATTTGAACCATCTTGACTCTTTCAATGGCATTTGGAGTTGACTGCTTTGGACAATTCCTTTTTGTTAGATGGATCCACTAATAAATATGAAACTGATCACAGCCTCTTGTGTTGCTAGAACCCCCACATATTAACTGCTGTACCACCACAGGGGAAATAAAGCTGATAGGTCCACCAGATCAAGAAACGTTCTTCCAAGTTGAAACCATAAGACAGAAAACTAGAAATTTCTTTCGAAGCCTTAAAAAATGAAGATAAAAATGAGCACTAAGCTAATACATGTACAGCAAGTCAGTCATCTCTCCCATATCTATATGTCCGTTTTGCTATCCGATATGTTCTCTATTCATTAATACATCATGGAAATTCGGAGAACTTGCGGCTGGTAACATTTCGCCTTCTGTCAGGTCCTATCTTTCAGCCTTTCACTCATCTGTGGTTCACACACATTAACACCTCAGATGTCCCTTCTGGGCTTTGCCTTGTTGAAAACAATATAATTCTGTCCTGTTTTAGGCCAAAGTCGTGAGAATGTTAATAAAAGACTTGTTATTAAAGAGGGAGGGTGTGTGCAGGGAGCGTCACCTAAAAGCATTTAGGAAGGGGGGAAAAAAAGTTACGGTAAAACTGTTCCATTCCTGAATGTCTCAGAGATCCGAACAGGACAATTAGACATAGTCTAAATATTTTGGGGGTTATATGAATAGAGTGTTAATCCTAGTCATTCTGGGGATCCCTCTAGGTAGTTACTGTTGTTTTTGGCTGATATTTCAACACTGAGTCATTGACTCTCATGGTGGTAATGTTTATCAATGTGGTTCTTAATCCTAGAGGCTCTTGTCAGTGTAGGAGCTTTACTCATTTGCCTCTGGGGACCTTAGAAGAGAAGACAGGTGAGTTTCAGCATTCAGATGGATTACTGTTGTTGGCCAAGTCATCATACAACAGGATTTATATACATTAAGAATATATATTATTTGTATAAGGATCCAAAAACTTCTTTGCACCACTTATAATCTTATGCACAATTTATAATTCTTATAATCCTGCTTTCATAAATGGTTGAGAGAACTATGGATGTCATGGTGTTTGTAATTTATGCCTCTACTACATCTATCACTCGACCAAAATGATAAAAGATAGAGAGAGGAATGATATAAATCCTGCTAAGTTGGTAAAACATATATAAATGCATGGAATAAGTCCTACTAAGACAGTAAGGGCCTCTTTCACACGGACGTCGCATGTGCGGGCCAGACAAGATTCGGGTGAATTGCGGGAAAATGCACAATTTTTCTGCGCTAGTGCGAAGCGTTTTAAGGCTACTTTCACACTTGCGTTCGGGTGTCCGCTTGTGAGTTCCGTTTGAAGGCTCTCACAAGCGGCCCCGAACTGATCCGTCCAGCCCTAATGCATTCTGAGTGGATACGGATCCGCTCAGAATGCATCAGTATGGCTCCGTCTGTCCTCCGCTCCGCTCAGCAGGCGGACACCTGAACGCTGCTTGCAGCGTTCGGGTGTCCGCCTGGCCGTGCGGAGGCAAACGGATCCGTCCAGACCTACAATGTAAGTCAATGGGGACGGATCCGTTTGAAGTTGACACAGTATGGCTCAATTTTCAAACGGATCCGTCCCCCATTGACTTTCAATGTAAAGTCAAAACGGATCCGTTTGCACTATCATGAACAAACGGATGGTAATGCAAACGGATCCGTTCTGAACGGAGCCACCGTCTGCATTAATATGAGCGGATCCGTTCAGAACGGATCCGATCGAACGCTAGTGTGAAAGTAGCCTAATGCGTTTTGCGCGTGAGAAAAATCGGCATGTTTGGTACCCAGACCCGAACCTGGACTTCTTCACTTAAGTTCGGTTTGGGTTAGGGGTTGTGTAGACTTTATTATTTTCCCTTATAGCATGGTTAGAAGGGAAAATAATAGCATTCTTAATACAGAATGCTTAGTAAATTAGGGATGGAAGGGTTAAAAAAATAATAATAATAAAAACTCAACTCATCCACTTGTTTGCGCAGCCCCGCTCGTCTTCTTTCTTCTTCTTTGAGAACCTGGGAGGAAAAGGACCTTTGGTGACGTCACTGCACTCATCACATGGTCCATCACCATGGTGATGGACCATGTGATAAGCGCAGTGACGTCACCAAAGGTCCTTTTCCTCCCAGGTCCTCGAAGAAGAATAAAGAAGACAAGCCGGGCTGCGCGAACAAGTGGATGAGGGAAGTTTATTTTTTTTAACCCCACTTAGCATTCTGTATTAAGAATGCAATTATTTTCCCTTCTAACCATGTTATGATCGTCGCCTAGCAACCATGCGTGAAAATCGCACCGCATCCACACTTGCTTGCGATTTTCACGCAGCCCCATTCATTTCTATGGGACCTGCGTTGCGTGAAAATCGCACAATATAGAGAATGCTGCGATTTTTACACAACGCACAAGTGATGGGTGAAAATCACCGCTCATGTCCACAGCCCCATAGTAATGAATAGGTCCGGATTCAGTGCAGGTGCAATGCATTCACCTCACGCATTGCCCCTGTGCGGAAAACTCCCCTACGTAAAAGAGATTAAAGGCATGGAATGAATCCTACCAAGATCACAAGAGATAAAGAAAGCATGGTTTAAGTCTGACAAAGACTGCAGGAGAAAGAGAAAGCATGGTGCTAGTCCTACCAAGACAGCAAGAGATAAAGTCATGGTATAAGTCCTACCAAGACGATAAGAGAGAAAGGCGTGATGGTAGTCCGACCAAGATACTACGATATAGAGAAAGCATTGTGTAAGTCCTACCAATAGAAAAAGACCTTTAATGAGTCCTACAATGATAGTAAGAGACAGAGAAAGGCTTGGCATAAATCCTAACAAGAGGGAGGGCAAGAGATAGAGTCTTGATAGTCTTGAGCACCATTTTTGCTTTAAAAATGGTAGTAGTCCTATCAAGATTGTAAGAGATAGAGAAAGGCATGATATAAGTCCCACCAGCTCCTCCTTTCGAACTGAAGACATTAGATGTTAGGCAATGTACCCCTAGCAACAAGACTTTTAGACATGGTTAGCATGACGGTGACTGAGGCGGATGGCCATGAGCTATGCTGCTTTTGCAGTAATGCCCCTTGTAATCACTGTGGTTAACAACTGGCTAACAGTACTTTCATCAATTAAACATACAGTCATGTGAAAAAATTAGGACACCCTTTGAAAGCATGTGGTTTTTTGTAACATTTTTAATAAAAGGTTATTTCATCTCCGTTTCAACAATACAGAGAGATTAAAGTAATCCAACTAAACAAAGAAAACTGAAGAAAAGTCTTTTCAAGATCTTCTGTAAATGTCATTCTACAAAAATGCCTATTCTAACTGAGGAAAAAGATAGGACACCCTCACATGTATTCCCTCTTAAATTGGCTCAGATCTCACACAGGTATATCACACCAGGTGCACATAATTAGTAGATCGTTACTCTGCATGTTGAATGAGGCTTGCCCTATTTAAACCTCAGACATTTAGTTTGGTGTGCTCCTGACTGTTGAAGTGAGAGTGAGCACCATGGTGAGAGCAAAAGAGCTGTCAGAGGACTTCAGAAAAAAGATTGTAGCAGCCTATGAGTCTGGGAAGGGATTTAAAAAGATCTCAAAAGATTTTGAAATCAGCCATTCCACTGTCCGGAAGATAGTCTACAAGTGGAGGGCTTTCAAAACAACTGCCAACATGCCCAGGACTGGTCGCCCCAGCAAGTTCACCCCAAGAGCAGACCGCAAGATGCTAAAAGAGGTCTCCAAAAACCCTAAAGTGTCATCTCGAGAACTACAGCAGGCTCTGGCTACTGTTGATGTAGAAGTACATGCCTCTACAATCAGAAAGAGACTGTACAAGTTTAACTTGCATGGGAGGTGTGCAAGGAGGAAACCTTTGCTTTCCAAGAGAAACATCGAGGCCAGACTGACATTTCCCATTGATAAAGTTGACAAAGACCAGGACTTCTGGAATAATGTTCTTTGGACAGATGAGTCCAAAATTGAATTATTTGGACACAACAGCAGAGGACATGTTTGGCGTAAACCTAACACAGCATTCCAAGAAAAGAACCTCATACCAACTGTGAAGCATGGAGGTGGAAGTGTCATGGTTTGGGGCTGCTTTGCTGCAGCAGGACCTGGTCAGCTCACCATCATAGAATCCACGATGAATTCTACTGTGTATCAGAAGGTGCTTGAAGAACATGTGAGACCATCAGTTAGAAAATTAAAGCTGAAGCGGAACTGGACCATGCAACATGACAATGACCCAAAACATACTAGTAAATCAACCAAAGATTGGCTGAAAAAGAAGAAATGGAGAGTCCTGGAATGGCCAAGTCAAAGTCCAGATTTGAATCCCATTGAGATGCTGTGGGGTGACTTGAAAAGGGCTGTACGTGCAAGAAACCCCTCAAACATCTCACAGCTGAAAAAGTTCTGCATTGAGGAGTGGGGTAAAATTTCCTCAGACCGATGTCGAAGACTGGTAGATGGCTACAAGAACCGTCTCACTGCAGTTATTTCAGCCAAAGGAGGTAACACTCGCTATTAGGGGCAAGGGTGTCCTATCTTTTTCCTCAGTTAGAATAGGCATTTTTGTAGAATGACATTTACAGAAGATCTTGAAAAGACTTTTCTTCAGTTTTCTTTGTTTAGTCGGATTACTTTAATCTCTCTGTATTGTTGAAACGGAGATGAAATAACCTTTTATTAAAAATGTTACAAAAAACCACATGCTTTCAAAGGGTGTCCTAATTTTTTCACATGACTGTATGGCTTTACCGAATTTCAGAATTTATTAGGGACCTGAATGCCACCTTTAAAGGGGTATTCCCATCTGGGACATTGATAGCATATCGCTAGGATATGCCATCAGCATCAGATGCTGGTTGCACATCTGGGACCTTTTTCCTATCCAGAATGGGACCCTAGAAGTAACAGAGAGCAGCCGTGCATGTGCATCCACCCTCCATTTACTGCTGTGGGAGTTCTGAAAATAGGTGATCGCTGGCTCAACTATAGCTCCCATAGTGATGAATGGAGGGTGACTGAGCTTTCGCGGTCTGTTGTTTGTTCACAGCAATGGGTCTTCTGAAAATAGGCAAGCGTGCTTACTTGGGTACTTTTGGAACTCCTAGAGCAGTGTTTCCCAACCAGTGTGCCTCCAGCTGTTGCAAAACTACAACTCCCAGCATGCCCGCACAACCAAAGGCTTTACGGGCATGCTGGGAGTTGTAGTTTTGCAACAGCTGGAGGCACACTGGTTGGGAAACACTGTCCTAGAGCGATAAATAGAGAGCATGCCGCACATGCCCGGTGTGCTCTCCTACACTTCAGGGCTATGTTCTCTAGATAGAAGGGGGCGTTACAAAGTTGGGACCTGCACCTATCGCATTCCATCAGTGTCCCAGATAGGCCAACTTGCCTTGGTTGATGTTAAAAAAAAAATTATGAAAACCATATAGGACATGACATGACAATCTCTTTCTAACAAATCTAGAACCAGACCGTGTACCTCACATGGATCCAGATCTCTCCCCATTCATTGCTCCAATTGTTCTGCTAGATTCTCTTCAGGCTGGCACTTTCTAAGGATGCGTGTCCTTTCTGCTGTAGCTCATTCCCTGTAACTCTCACAGCTTCTAACAGAACATATGACTGGTGACAGTTAAGGATTTGAACTGAGCGTGTGCGACCACCTCAGTGTGGTGGACAAGAAATAAGGAAAGAAATGAACAGCAGCTGGCGCTATACAGATACATTTTATTGAATAGCTCAGTGGCTATAGAAACTTTTAATTACATGCAATTACAAAAGTATTGAGATCCAGGTGCTGGTTTGAAAAATGTACAATTTTTTTTTTTTTTTTTTCGTGGCACAACTACTATAAAGCTCTGATGAAACAACTCCCTCCTGACTGGAGCTGTAGGTCCAGCTACTGGTAAACTGTAGCCAGCCAGATCCTTGGAATGCATATCATTGCATGGCAGCCATTTGTGGAGGCTGATCCCAAGGGAATCCCCTCTGTGACCTCCATATGCCCTCATATGGACAGACGTTGTCCATGAGACACCCCCTTAAAGTAGAGAACCACCAAAGTGTCCCATTTTACAGGCACTAGACAGCACACTTGGAGCTGACAGTTCGGGCACCATCTTAAAGGTCCTCTAAGGGTTTTAGAAAGTACATAGAAATGTTTGCAACCAAAGTAGTCACCAGGCTGTTTTCATTGAGAAGCATGCCGTCATCGCGGCCGGCACCCCCACCAATAGGCATCTCTGAAGGACTTTTTTACGCTCTCCTGGCAAACAAGAAAAGGAGGACCAATTCTTCATTTCCCTCTGAGACTGTGTTGGGAGTTTGAGAACTTCCAAACCGACCCCCAGAATAAATAACATTTTTCCTGACAACCTCTAAGCAGTTGGGAAGAGATTTTGGATAGGGTGGTGGGGGGGGGGGGGAGGAAGCAGACATGGGTCTGTTGTTCATGGCACCTGCAAAGCTATGAGCGTCTTTATGAGTTTTAATAGGTGATTAATCATGATTTTTGTCAAATTTTTCACATGTCTTCATTTCTTGGCTTGTCCTTGCAGTCTATTAAAACATAAATCCCCGTGTTCCCACCATGCTTAGGAACACAAGGAACCCACCCGGTCTGGTCCAGATGTCATCCTGTTTAGTCCCACATGCCCAAAACTTTTACGGAAGCATCCAAGGTCATTCAACTGAATTCTTCATCCCTGCGCTCACTAGGAGAGCAAATTTATTGTGCTGTCAGAGACGTGACTGCCTCGTTTCTGCCGAAGCTATATCTTTTTGGCAAGTTATTATAGTGGCATAAAACTAGCGTGCTTCATTGTGGCCACAATAGTTGCTCGTAAATTCAGTCCGAGATTGGAATGGCTTCTTCCCTGAGATGGAGGATGAGGACTGTAGAGATAAAAACTGACAGTGCTCTGTATGGTGAGGCGACGCAAAAAGATGATAGCTTGCACATACGTGTTCTTCAGCCATAGATGGTTCAATGCTCCAGACATCAGCCACGTGTCCAATCAGTCAGTGGTTGCTCCCCTGCGCCTTCCCACTTACCTAAACAGGGACTACTAACAGAAGCTTGATGAGCACATATGGCTTCTTCTTTGTCCTGAAATCCGGACCGATGTCCTTGATGAGAAGGTTTGGATTTCATTTTGCACTGAAGCTTTGGCCAGCTTTTACGTTGCATTTTGCAGCGTTTCTGGGAAAGCTCCTGATGCTTATGTCAAACGAATCCTTAGACCCCGAGTCAGTGCCCTGGTGGCCTTTATCAGGATGCTATATGTCGGGGCCAAAAAGATGATGGCTGCACATACGTGTTCTTCAGCCGTAGATTGTTTGACGCTTCGGACATCAGCCACACGTCCCGTCAGTCAGTGGTTGTACCCCTGCGTCTTCCTACTTGAGTAGACTGGGACTGCTGACAGAAGCTTGATCAGCACATATAGCTTCTTCCATGTCCTGAAATCCAGACCAAGGTCCTTGATGAGAAGGTTCGGATTTCATTTTGCACTGAAGCTTTGGCCACTTTCACGTTGCGTTTTGCAGCATTTCTGGAAAAAGCTCCTTGTGCATATGTCAAATCCTTAGGCCCCGAGTCAGTGCCCTGATAGCCTTCATCAAACCTATAGAATAACCTATCCTCTAAAAACGCAGGTAAAGCATACTTCGTCATAGAGAAATTGTGTCAATGGTTCGGATTAGTGATGTAAGAATCAATTTATTACATCATGCACAGTTCTGCCACAGGGTGTCCCTAAAGCTGACGACTCCAGCCCCCGGCGCTTGATTAACAGGCCTGGACATCTTGGCCAACCCTATTTCTCGCTCCAGGTAGCTGTTCAAGCGCAGAGACCCTGATACAGTAGCAGAAGCAGAGCCTATGCTCTTGTGCTGCTATTCGGAGCAGCAGCGTAGGCGCGAGATTGTCAGGGCCAGTTGAGGTGTCCTTCCCCATCAATCAAGCGGCAGGGGGAGCATCCTGATCTTTGAGACACCCCATCGCAGGTGCAAAACTCTGCTCGATTCCCTCATCTCTAGTTCAGAAGATTGAAAAACCTGAAAGGTTGTATAGATTCCTCTGCAATTTATATACCGCTGCTTGCTATCAGTGAATGGAAACAGTCTTGTTTTACATACAGTAGCTGAAACATGTCCCAAAAATATACTGTTCATACAAAGAAGCGCTTTAATACCTGTAGTACATGGCCGCTGTTTTATGCCAGGACAACTCAAAATCAGAGGTAGGATGTCCATCTGGACATTTATGGCTTACCGATAAGATAACTGGCTGATACGGGTCCTACCTCTGGAACCTGCTCCTATTTCAAGAAAGGGGACCTGAAGTGAATCACACTTGGCTATTTTTGGAATTCCCATAGAAGTGCTTGTAGAGGACACTGCACATCTGCCGTCATCCCTCCATTCACTGGTATGGGAGTGATAAAAAAACGGATCCAGTGGTACGGCCCCATTCTTGAGACTAGAACAGATTCCCTCTGCTATTGAAAATGTATGGCATATCCTATCCATACGCCATAAGTGTCCAAATGAGACAACCCCTTTATTACAATCTTGCCTTGGTCCCCTTAAAAGGAAACTATCGCTCAGTTTGGGGGTCACTAAACCACCAGCTTGTCATTATGCAGCTTGGGTTTCGCTTTCCAAACCTGACCCTATTACAACCGGGCTTAAAAGGCTATCTACACCTTCGGGGGAAATTTATTATATGATTGCATTTTACTCATTTTAGGCAAAAAAAGCTAAAACATTTTTTCAATCGGTCTTTATTAAAAATATTCAGTTGTTTTGTTACAAAGGGTTGACTGTGTGAATCCTACTTTCACTTTCTGCTGGTCATCTAATAAACCGTATCATTAAATTACTAAAAAGTTCCTAAACACGTATTTAACCACCTCAGCCCCCCTAGATTAAACACCCTTAGGGCTCTTTCACATCTGCGTTCTTTTCTTCCGGCATAGAGTTCCGTCGTCGGGGCTCTATGCCGGAAGAATACTGATCAGGATTATCCTAATGCATTCTGAATGGACAGTCCGTCCTTCAGGATGCATCAGGATGTCTTCCGTTCCGTTCCGGAACGTTTTTTGGCCGCAGCAAATAGCGCAGCATGCTGCGCTTTTTGCTCCGGCCAAAAATCCGGAACATATGCCGCAAGGCCGGATCCGGAATGAATGCCCATTGAAAGGCATTGATCCGGATCCGGCCTTAAGCTAAACGTCGTTTCGGCGCATTGCCGGATGCGACGTTTAGCTTTTTCTCAATGGTTACCATGGCTGCCGGGACGCTAAAGTCCTGGCAGCCATGGTAAAGTGTAGCGGGGAGCAGCATACTTACCATCCGTGCGGCTCCCGAGGCGCTCCAGAGTGACGTCAGGGCGCCCCAAGCGCATGGATGACGTGATCGCATGGGGCACTCTGACGTCATTCTGGAGCGCCCCGGGAGCCGCACGGACTGTAAGTATGCTGCTCCCCGCTCCCCACTACTACTATGGCAACCAGGACTTTAATAGCGTCCTGGCTGCCATAGTAACACTGAAAGCATTTTGAAGACGGATCCGTCTTCAAATGCTTTCAGTACACTTGCGTTTTTCCGGATCCGGCGTGTAATTCCGGCAAGTGGAGTACACGCCGGATCCGGACAACGCAAGTGTAAAAGAGGCCTTAATGACCAGACCACTTTTTACAATTCTGCACTACACTACTTTCACCGTTTATTGCTCGGTCATGCAACTTACCACCCAAATGAATTTTACCTCCTTTTCTTCTCACTAATAGAGCTTTCATTTGGTGGTATTTCATTGCTGCTGACATTTTTACTTTTTTTGTTGTTAATCGAAATTTAACTACATTTTTGCCAAAAAATGAAATTTTTCAGTTGTAAATCTTTTTTTAAAAAACGACATCTATATATAAATTTTTCTCTAAATTTATTGTTCTACATCTCTTTAATAACAAAAAAATGTTTGGGTAAAAAAAATAAAAATGGTTTGGGTAAAAGTTATAGCGTTTACAAACTATGGTACAAAATGTGAATTTCCGCTTTTTGAAGCAGCTCTGACTTTCTGAGCACCTGTCATGTTTCCTGAGGTTCTACAATGCCCAGACAGTAGAAAAACCCCACAAATGACCCAATTTCGGAAAGTAGACACCCTAAGGTATTCGCTGATGGACATAGAACTTTTTATTTTTTGTCACAAGTTAGAAAATGATGAATTTATTATTTTAAAGTCTCATATTCCACTAACTTGTGACACAAAATAAAAATTTCCATGAACTCACTATGGGGGGTAGTTATACTGCCCTGGCATTTTAGGGGCCCTAATGCGTGCAAAGTAGTTTGAAATCAAAATCTGTAAAAAAATGGCCTGTGAAATCTGAAAGGTGCTCTTTGGAATGTGGGCCCCTTTGCCCACCTAGGCTGCAAAAAAGTGTCACACATGTGGTATCGCCGTACTCAGGAGAAGTTGGGGAATGTGTTTTGGGGTGTCATTTTACATATACCCATGCTGGGTGAGATAAATATCTTGGTCAAATGCCAACTTTGTATAATAAAATGGGTAAAGTTGTCTTTTGCCGAGATATTTATCTCACCCACCATGGGTATATGTAAAAAGACACCCCAAAACACATTGCCCTACTTCTTCTGAGTACGGCGATACCACATGTGTGACACTTTTTTGCAGCCTAGGTGGGCAAAGGGGCCCACATTCCAAAGAGCATCTTTCGGATTTCACAGGCCATTTTCTACAGATTTTGATTTCAAACTACTTTGCACGCATTTGGGCCCCTAAAATGCCAGGGCAGTATAACTACCCCACAAGTGACCCCATTTTGGAAAGAAGACACCCCAAGGAATTTCGTGATGGGCATAGTGAGTTCATAGAAGTTTTTGTTTGTTGTCACAAGTTAGTGGAATATGAGACTTTGTAAGAAAAAAAAAAAATCATCATTTTCCGCTAACTTGTGACAAAAAATAAAAAATTCTAGGAACTCTCCATGCCCCTCACGGAATACCTTGGGGTGTCTTTTTTCCAAAATGGGGTCACTTGTGGGGTAGTTATACTGCCCTGGCATTTTAGGGGCCCAGATGAGAAGTAGTTTGAAATCAAAATCTGTAAAAAATGCCCTGTGAAATCTGAAAGGTGCTCTTTGGAATGTGGGCCCATTTGCCCACCTAGGCTGCAAAAAAGTGTCACACATGTGGTATCGCCGTACTCAGAAGAAGTAGGGCAATGTGTTGGGGTGTCTTTTTACATATACCCATGGTGGGTGAGAGAAATATCTCGGCAAAAGACAACTTTTCCCATTTTTTTTTTTATACAAAGTTGGCATTTGACCAAGATATTTATCTCACCCAGCATGGGTATATGTAAAATGACACCCCAGAACACATTCCCCAACTTCTCCTGAGTACAGCGATACCACATGTGTGACACTTTTTGCAGCCTAGATGCGCAAAGGGGCCCAAATTCCTTTTAGTAGGGCATTTTTTGACATTTGGATCCCAGACATCTTCTCACGCTTTAGGGCCCCTAAAATGCCAGGGCAGTATAAATACCCCACATGTGACCCCATTTTGGAAAGAAGACACCCCAAGGTATTCAATGAGGAGCATGGCGAGTTCATAGAATTTTTATTTTTTTGGCACAAGTAAATATTTTTTTTTAGTTGTTTTTTCTCACAAAGTCTCCCTTTCAGCTAACTTGGGACAAATATTTCAATCTTTCATGGACTCAATATGCCCCTCAGCAAATACCTTGGGGTGTCTTCTTTCCAAAATGGGGTCATTTGTGGGGTGTTTGTACTGCCCTGGCATTTGAGGGTCTCCGCAATCATTACATGTATGGCCAGCATTAGGAGTTTCTGCTATTCTCCTTATATTGAGCATACAGGTAATGAGATTTTTTTTTCCGATCAGCCTCTGGGGTGAAAGGAAAAAATGAACGGCACAGATTTCTTCATTCGCATCGATCAATGTGGATGAAAAAATCTCTGCCAAAAAAAAAAGGGAGGGGAAAGGCTTCTGCCAGGACATAGGAGCTCCGCCCAACATCCAAACCCACTCAGCTCGTATGCCCTGACAAACCCGATTGCTCCATTCACATCAATCGATGTGGATGAATAAATCATTGCCGGGATTTTTTTTTATTTTTTTTTTATATATACAAAGTGTTTGCCAAAGCATATGAACACCGCCGCCCCCTCAGCT
The DNA here is from genome assembly GCF_014858855.1 of Bufo gargarizans. Lineage (NCBI taxonomy): Eukaryota > Metazoa > Chordata > Amphibia > Anura > Bufonidae > Bufo > Bufo gargarizans. Next base: position 42,434,969 of record NC_058085.1, read on the forward strand.
CCTATGCCTCGGCAAACGTATCTTTTACTGCAGAGGATAAATCTCGTCTTGCAGCGCCGCATACACCGACTTTTGTGTAATCTGACAGCAGCGCAATGCTTCTGTCAGAATGCGCATCAGTGCTGCAGCTAGTCGATCGGTTGGTCCACCTGGAAGGTAAAAAAAACAAAAGAAAAAAGAAAAAGCCAGGCCGCAACACAATAAATTTATTAACTTTATATGTTCCGTTCAAATGTAATTATAAACTTTATTTAACTTTTTGAACAGAACGTTAACTTTTTTGCTTACTGGTGATTTTTTTTTTTTGATTTTTTTTTTTTACCTTTTATAGGACAAACCTCTCCTTCCCCATGGGACAATGTGCAAAGCGCAAATCGCCCAAAGATGTGGCGAAGTGCGTTATGCACTTTGTCCCAGGTGAAAGGAGAGGTTTGCAGCAGCTCTGTGTGAATGGGCCCTAATAGCCCTGTGTGCCTGTCCTGTGAGATGCAATCCCTATGCTATGTGTACCTGTGTGTGGTACTTCCGGAAACACTCCCCTAAGCATAGGGCAGGGTGGTCAGGGCAGTCAGGATAGAAATAGCGGGTGTCACACCTTATTCCACTCCTGCTACAGACACAACATCTTTTTCGGGGTGATGGTTGGGTTGAGGTACCAGCAACGACATTGGGGAAATGTCGCTCGTGTAGACGGCTCACTACACTGGATGGGGCCACGGAACCTCCTGGATACAGGAGGTTCTCGATGATCTCTTCCTGAAATTTGAGGAAGGATCCTGTTCTCCCAGCCTTACTGTAGAGAACAAAACTATTATATGCAGCCAATTGAATTAAATATACAGACACCTTCTTATACCAGCGTCTGGTGCGTCGGGAAACTAAATAAGGAGCCAACATCTGGTCATTGAAGTCCACCCCTCCCATGAGCAAATTATAGTCGTGGACACAGAGGGGCTTTTCAATGACACTGGTTGCTCGTTCAATTTGTATTGTTGGGTCTGCGTGAATGGCGTCACGCTTGTCTCTCCATTTCACCGTGAGCAGTTCTTCATTACACAAGGCAGCCCTCTCCCCCCTTGCAAGACGGGTGGTAACGAGCCGTTGGGGGAAGCCCCGGCGACTAGGTCGCGCGGTGCCACAGCAGCCAAACTGTTCTAGGAACAAATGCCTGACGAGGGGCACACTTGTGTAGAAATTGTCCACATAAAGATGGTACCCCTTGCCAAATAAGGGTGACACCAAGTCCCAGACTGTCTTCCCACTGCTCCCCAGGTAGTCAGGGCAACCGACTGGCTCCAGGGTCTGATCTTTACCCTTATAGATCCGAAATTGACCCCATATACAAATTGACCCCATACCGGGCACGCTTGCTTGGGATGTTTTGTTTGAAGCCACAAACGGCTCCGCAGTCAAGAACAGCTCAAAAAATCCCAGGGCCAAACCGATCTGAGCTGTCTGAACCCGAACTCCAGACTGGGTGGTGAAAGGGGGAACTAATGGTGCGGCTGAAGTTGGGGACTGCCAATCAGGGTTTGCCAGCACCTCAGGGACTCTAGGGGGTCTACGGGCCTGTCTGTGCGGTGGCTGCGACGGGGTAACTATTGCACGTGCCACCGTACCAGCTTCAACTGCCCTTCTGGTGCTCGCCAAGTCACCATGTTCTACGGCAGTGCTGGTACTAGGTCCATGGTGGGCTGCGCTGCTGGTGTATGCCTCGCCACGTAATCCGACAGCGCCAGCCCCACTCTGCTGCCCTTGAAGCGGATCCTGCGCAACCTGTGGTCTAGCAACACGGGGCCGGGTACGCCTGGTGCTATCAGGGACCTCAACCTCCTTGTCCGAACTTTGGGTCAGACTGCCACTGCTTTCTACAGCTTCATATTCTGACCCGCTGGATTCGTCAGATGAGGGTTCCCATTCCTCACCCGACTGGGTCAGAAGCCTGTAGGCCTCTTCAGAAGAATACCCCTTGTTTGCCATTTGGACTACTAAATTTAGGGGGTATTCCCTGAGACTACCCAAGAAAAAAAGCAAGCCTGTCTTACAAATGGGAGGCTAGCGAAGTACCGGAGGCCGCTGCGATTGATTAAAAAATATCAAAACTGATTTTTTTTTTTATCACCGCAGCGCTTGGAAAGTGATTGTGCAGTGATCAAAAAAAATTATATTTTTTGTCACTGCGGCGGGGTGGGCGTGGGTGAACGCACGTGTGGGCGACCGATCAGGCCTGATCGGGCAAACACTGCGATTTGGGTGGAGGGCGAGCTAAGGTGACACTAATACTATTATAGATCTGACTGTGATCAGTTTTGATCACTTACAGATACTATAAAAGTACAAATGCTGATTAGCGATACGCTAATCGGCGAATCAGTGACTGTGATGCGGTGGGCTGGGCGCACACCAATTGCTAAACTACCTAACCAAGGGGCCTAAACTATCCTAAAACCTATCAGTCAATACCAGTGACAAAAAAAAGTGACAGTTTACACTCATCACTTTTTTCCCTTTCACTAGGTGATTGACAGTGGCGATCAAGGGGTTAATTGGGGTGATGGGGGGTGATCTGGGGGCTAAGTGTTGTGTCTTGTGTACTCACTGTGAACTGTGCTCCTCTGCTGAGACCAACCGACGAAAAGGACCAGCAGAGGAGCACAGCAGCCATTTAACACCTTATATTTGTAAATATAAAGTGTTAACTGGCTTGTGTTTAGTTTTTTTTTAAATCATCAGCCTGCCAGCGATTATCATTGGCTGGCAGGCTGATGATGTAACCCCCCTCGAACTTTTGCTAGCCCGCGATGCGCATGCGCGGGCCGGCTGTGAGCGTCATCTCGCGTTTCGCGAGATGACGCGTATATGCGTGACTCTGCCTGAGACTGCCGCCTCCAGACCGCGATCCTGCGTTAGGCGGTCCGGAGGCGGTTAAGCCACATTTTTATCGGTGAGATAAGAATTGAGCAATAATAAGAGTTTCGTTTTAGGAGGTCTGAGAGTAGATATAAGGAGCCGTCAGCTGAGCTGCCTCAAGGAACAGAGTAAAAATTCAGATCCTGCTACTAGAAAAACTCAAATTTCTAATAAATATTTACCTAAAAAAAAAAAAATTGCCCCCAAAGGTGTACAGTCGTGGCCAAAAGTTTTGAGAATTACATAAATATTGGAAATTGGAAAAGTTGCTGCTTAAGTTTTTATAATAGCAATTTGCATATACTCCAGAATGTTATGAAGAGTGATCAGATGAATTGCATAGTCCTTCTTTGCCATGAAAATTTACTTAATCCCAAAAAACCTTTCCACTGCATTTCATTGCTGTCATTAAAGGACCTGCTGAGATCATTTCAGTAATCGTCTTGTGACGCTGGGTTCACACCTGAGCGTTTTACAGCGCGTTCAAACGCGCTGTAAAACGCTCAAGACATGAAAACCAATGCTTCCCTATGGGAATGGTTCACACCTGGGCGTTTTACAGCGCGTACGAACGTAAAACGCGCGTTTGAGAAACGCTCAGGTGTGAACCCAGCGTTAATTCTGGTGAGAATGTTGACGAGCACAAGGCTGGAGATCATTATGTCAGGCTGATTGGGTTAAAATGGCAGACTTGACCTGTTAAAAGGAGGGTGATGCTTGAAATCATTGTTAACCATGGTGACCTGCAAAGAAACGCGTGCAGCCATCATTGCGTTGCATAAAACTGGCTTCACATGCAAGGATATTGTGGCTACTAAGATTGCACCTCAATTAACAATTTATAGGATCATCAAGAACTTCAAGGAAAGAGGTTCAATTCTTGTTAAGAAGGCTTCAGGGCGTCCAAGAAAGTCCAGCAAGCGCCAGGTTCGTCTCCTAAAGAGGATTCAGCTGCGGGATCGGAGTGCCACCAGTGCAGAGCTTGCTCAGGAATGGCAGCAGGCAGGTGTGAGCGCATCTGCACGCACAGTGAGGCGAAGACTTTTGGAAGTCTTTGGCCTGGTGTCAAGAAGGGCAGCAAAGAAGCCACAGGGACAGATTGATCTTCTGCAGAAAATATGGTGAATGGACTACTGAGGACTGGGGCAAAGTCATATTCTCTGATGAAGCCTCTTTCCGATTGTTTGGGGCATCAGGAAAAATGCTTGTCCGGAGAAGAAAAGGTGAGCGCCACCATCAGTCCTGTGTCATGCCAACAGTAAAGCATCCTGAGACCATTCATGTGTGGGGTTGCTTCTCATCCAAGGGAGTGGGCTCACTCACAATTTTGCCCAAAAACACAGCCATGAATAAAAAATGGTACCAAAACACCCTCCAACAGATACTTCTTCCAACAACAGTTTGGTAAAGAACAATGCATTTTCCAGCACGATTGAGCACCGTGCCATAAGGCAAAAGTGATAACTAAGTGGCTCGGGGACCAAAATGTTGACATTTTGGGTCCATGGCCTGGAAACTCCCCAGATCTTAATCCCATTGAGAACTTGTGGTCAATCCTCAAGAGGCGGGTGGACAAACAAAAACCCACTAATTCTGGCAAACTCCAAGAAGTGATTATGAAAGAATGGGTTGCTATCAGTCAGGAATTGGCCCAGAGGTTGATTGAGAGCATGCCCAGTCGAATTGCAGAGGTCCTGATAAAGAAGGGCCAACACTGCAAATACTGACTCTTTGCATAAATGTCATGTAATTGTCGATAAAAGACTTTGAAACGTATGAAGTGCGTGTGATTATATTTCACTACATCACAGAAACAGCTGAAACAAAGATCTAAAAGCAGTTTAGCTGCAAACGTTGTGAAAACTAATATTTCTGTCATTCTCAAAACTTTTGGCCACGACTGTGCATAGCCTTTAATGCGTTGTATAGGAGAAGAAATCGTCTAGAATCCATCTCCAGTGGAATGGGGTGCATGCGCATTGTGCAGATGAGTGAAACAACGTGTGTGTGCCCTTTTACTACAGTATGCAGAACGGCCTTTTCTGGGATTATAATCCTCAGGATACGTCATCAATATGAAATTGATGCAGGTCCAACTCCTTGAACCCCCACTGATCAGCTGTTTGGGAATACCCGAGCGCCTTGGCTTCCTTGCAACTTACCAAGCACAGCGCCATCCATTTGATAGCGGCGGTGATTGGTATTGCAGCTCAGCTCATTCACTTAAAGGGAACCTGTCACCTGGATTTTGTGTATAGAGCTGAGGACATGGGTTGCTAGATGGCCGCTAGCACATCCGCAATACCCAGTCCCCATAGCTCTGTGTGCTTTTATTGTGTAAAAAAACGATTTGATACATATGCAAATTAACATAAAAGAGTCATATCTTACTTGTGTGACCAGAGAAGAGCCATATTTTCAAGCTCTGACTCATCTCAGGTAATTTTTATATGTATCAAATCGGTTTTTATACACAATAAAAGCACACAGAGCTATGGGGACTGGGTATTGTGGATGTGCTAGCGGCCATCTAGCAACCCATGTGCTCAGCTCTATACCCCAAATCCCGGTGACAGGTTCCCTTTAAATAGGACTGAGCTGCACCTAGGCCCTGTGACCGATGAATGTGACGTCACATGGCCTAGGAAGAGGCCTAAGCGCCCACAAAGCGCAGTGGCTTCTTCATACACTGATCCCCTCCAATCTCGTGTTGATGACCTAACCTGAGGATAGGTCATCAATATGTTTAATTTGAAAACCCCTTTAATCAGGGCAGGTCTGTGTCTGGTATTGCAGCTCGGGCCCGCCCAAACCTTTTTGCTAATCTCAGAGCTCTCCTTTAACCACTACCCGACCACCTAACGCAGGATTGCGTCCTGCGGGCGGTCGGTCTGTTCCTCCTGGACGCGCCGGCGCGACATCTCGCGAGAGACGAGATTTCCTGTGAACGAGCGCACACAGGAGCGCGCGTTCACAGGATCGGAAGGTAAACGAGTGGATCAACAGCCTGCCAGCGGCGATCATTCGCTGGCAGGCTGTAGATGCAATTTTTTAACCCTTGAAAGGTATATTAGATGCTGTTTTGTTAACAGCGTCTGATATACCTGCTACCTGGTCCTCTGGTGGTCCCTTTTGCTTGGATCGACCACCAGAGGACACAGGTAGCTCTGTAAAGTAGCACCAAACAACACTACACTACACCCCCCCCCCTTGTCACTTATTAACCCCTTATGAACCCCTGATCACCCCCCTGTCATTGATCACCCCCCTGTAAGGCTCCATTCAGACGTCCGTATGTGTTTTGCAGATCCGCAGATCCGCAAAACACGGACACCGCGGATCTGCAAAACATGGACACTGGCAATGTGCTTTCCGCATTTTGCGGATTCGCACATTGCCAGAACTATATAGAAAATGCTTTTTTCTTGTCTTGCAATTGCGGATAAGAATAGGACATGTTCTATAGGCTCTACAAAAAACGCAGTGTTCGCCCGATCAGGCCTGATCTTGTGCGCACACTTGCGTTCAGTCCGCCCCACCGCAGTTTTTTCTGATCACTGCAAAAACACCGTAAAATCGCTGCGGCGCTATAAAGATCACTTTTGAGGGGCATGGCGAGTTCATAGATTTTTTTTTTTTTTTTTGGCACAAGTTAGCGGAAATTGTTTTTTGTTTTTTTTCTTACAAAGTCTCATATTCCACTAACTTGTGACAAAAAATTAAATCTCACATGAACTCACCATACCCCTCCCGGAATACAAATGCGTAAAAATTTTTAGACATTTATATTCCAGACTTCTTCTCGCGCTTTAGGGCCCCTAAAATGCCAGGGCAGTATAACTACCCCACAAGTGACCCCAATTTGGAAAGAAGACACCCCAAGGTATTTCGTGAGGGGCATGGCGAGTTCATGTAAAATTTTATTTTTTGTCACAATTTAGTGGAATATGAGACTTTGCAAGAAAAAAAAAAAAAAAACATTTTCCGCTAACTTGTGACAAAAAATAAAAACTTCCATGAACTCACTATGCCCATCAGCGAATACCTTAGGGTGTCTACTTTCCGAAATGGGGTCATTTGTGGGGTGTTTCTACTGTCTGGGCATTGTAGAACCTCAGGAAACATGACAGGTGCTCAGAAAGTCAGAGCTGTTTCAAAATGCGGAAATTCACATTTTTGTACCATAGTTTGTAAACGCTATAACTTTTGCGCAAACCAATAAATATACACTTATTGCATTTTTTTTTATCAAAGACATGTAGAACAATATATTTAGAGAAAAATGTATATAGAAAACTGAAAGTGAAAAATTTTAATTTTTTTGCAAAAATTTTGGTAAATTTCGATTAATAACAAAAAAGTAAAAATGTCAGCAGCAATGAAATACCACCAAATGAAAGCTCTATTAGTGAGAAGAAAAGGAGGTAAAATTCATTTGGGTGGGAAGTTGTATGACTGAGTAATAAACCGTGAAAATAGTGTAGTGCAGAAGTGTAAAAAGTGGTCTGGTCATTAAGGGGGTTTAAGCTAGGGGGGCTGAAGTGGTTAAGAAGGTTCGGAATTCGCCTGAATCTGGTTCTAGAAATAAAAACCTAAAAATGAGTCTGTATTTCTGCTCAGCTTTTACTTCTAGTTGCGGCTGACATCTCCACCGAGGCCCCCCCCCCGTCTCACCTGTAGACCTGGCACGGATCTGCAAGCCGGCTTCTGAAGATAAATGGCCCTGTTCACGGGAAACCCCTGCCGGTAGAATAAGCACATCCAGAACGGGGGGCGGCAGAGCGGCGAGCGTCGCCATAGATCATAGCTTTATAATAGGAAAATGTGTGCGAGGCTGTGCCCTGCCTATGAGCTGCGGCCATTTATCAGCAGGACTGCCTAGAAATATAGCCACCTGCCTGTCACCTAGAAGGATGCCCTGTCTGCCGCATGCTTTACCTTCCTGATGAATGCCTGGAAAAAAGCCGCCCGTCGTGGCCATTTTGTCCGCCTGCGTTCTGATGTTGATGGAGCGTGTCCTAGAGAACAGCCTTCACTTTGTGGGGCTTTTTGTTTTAAAATCTATATGGCCACTTTTCAGCAGTACTGCCATTTTTCAAGACTATTTGGCCACTCAGGAGCCTATTTTTATATTTTTTTTCCACCTGGCCCAGGAGGCCCCAAAGATTACAGTTACAGGCCCAGCATTACTGCCTGATGGCGTTCACGTGCGTCATCTTACCACTTAAAGGGCTCCTGATATTGATAGGTCATTAATTTCCGATCGCTGAGGGTCTGCCACCCTGCATCCCATCGATCAGCTATTTATTGCAGTCTCTGGTGCTGGAACTAGCACTGCGAATGGAACAGGAAGCACAGCGCTGTTCAAAATGTAGTGGCCATGCTGTGGTACTGCAGCTAAGCTTTTACTGAAGTGAATGCGGGTTGAGCTGCAGTACCCTGGTGCGGCCACTACAGCTGAACGGCGCTGTGCTTCCTGTTCCATTCACAGTCAGAGGCTTCAGGGAACAGCTGGTCGGTGGTGGTGTGAAGTGTCAGACCCTCACCAATCGGATCATCAATATCAGGAGCCTGGAAAACTTCCTTTAAATCAACCCTTTCCTCTGCTCTCCCTGAATTCCAAAACATTTTTGTTTTTGGGAGGGATTTAGTTTTATGAATAGAATGCTAGAACTATAGTAAAGACTGACACTGATTTTGGCGAATATCTTATGCGTATGGGCCTCAGAGGAGATAAAGATCAGTCATGCTGGATTTCATATGCCTGATTCTTATGTTCTCAGGAGAAAAGGGTAGTGGCTATGGCTTTTTCCCCTTTCCTCATTCACCTCTTGGACATTCTCTGCCAGTATACAGGGCGGTATTATTCTTTTTACATTGGGAGTCCGTGGATGATGGATGTAAATGCATGTGGCCAAGTGACTGAGAAAGGGACCACATACAGGGCGCACCGCCAATGAGGCAAGGTGAGGCACCACCTGGTAGGGACAAGTGGGGGGCAGCGGAAAGGCCTTGGGCAATGAGCGCTTTCGTTGTGGAATTGTTCATCTCTGCATATTCAGCGGTATCGCTATATTAACCAGTATGATTTGTAGTACCATATGTAATGTTTTCCAAGTATGCCTTTAACAGTAAGGCTGGAGGGAAGGGGTAAGTTGAGAATTTGGCATGGGGGAGGGGGCGTCATTTCAGTTTTCACCTCAGGCGGCAGAAAGGCTTGGTGCACCCCTGACCACATGCATAGGAGATACATTGAGAGGACCAGCTGCAACCTTCTTAGGCTACTTTCACACTAGCGTCACGGACCTCTGGCAGGCTGTTCCGTCGGGTGAACAGTCTGTCGGATCCGTCCTGCCGCTAGTGACCGTGTGCCTCCGGGCTGCCGCTCTGTCCCCATTGACTATAATGGGCGGGGGGGCAGAGTTCTGGCAAAGCACGGCAGCAAACAGCGAGAGGCTGCCGGAATAAATGTCGGACATGTCGTAGTTTTATTCCGGCAGCCTCTCGCCGTGCCTCGCCGGAACTCCGCCCCCTTATAGTCAATGGGGACAGAGCGGCAGTCCGGGGGCACACGGTCACTAGCGGCAGGACGGATCCGACAGACTGTTCACCCGACGGAACAGCCTGCCAGAGGTCCGTGACGCTAGTGTGAAAGTAGCCTTATGTATATAGGGGCCTCCCGACAGATGAGGTTTCAGCACCTGGTCAGTGACTTAAAGGGGTTGTCTCATCTGAGACATTAGTGGCATATTGCCAGGATATCTCCAGAACGGGCCCCTGAAAGTAAAGGAGAGTGCACCGTTCATGTGCTACATGTTCTCCATTCACTTTTTGGGAAATGTCCTATAGAAATGAATGGGAAGTCGACCACGCAAGCGCAGACCCCACTCTGGGACTGCCGAAGATGCAGTAGCAGTCCGATAGAAATGAAAGGAGGGTGGTCTCGCATGCGCTACGTGCTCTCCATTCATTTTTTGGGGGGAAATGTCCCATAGAAATTAATAGAAAGTCCACTGCGCAAGCGCAGACTCCACTCTCTTGGGACTCAATGGGACTGCCAAAGATAGAAATGAATGGAGGGCGGTCTCGCATGTGTATATGTGTGATCAAATTCTGGTGTCTGTAGGGTTGTATGCAGGACATGGGGGGTCTTTTTGAATGCAAACCTACCTCTCCATCCTGGAACAGGTTCCCCCTCCCAGCCCCTTATAAAATGGAGAGGCATCTACCCCACCCCCCACTTCTTTACTAGAACTGTAGCCCGGCCCGTGTTCGCCTTGTCCATCGGGGGAGGGGTAGACGGGCCGCTCTGTGCCCCCCATGTCTCCGCGCTGCCCTCTGCATACATCCCATCGGTTGCAGCGGGATCTGACTTTTTGGATGGATTTCGTTATTTTTTTTTTTCCAGCCCACAGATGTTCTCCTGTTTTGTCTGTTCGGTGAAATGACCCCGAGGTGTATAATTATGGAAATAAGCAATAACTTTCTTTCCTGATTATTTTGTCCATGATATTCTCATTTTTTCCTTGTTCGTACAGTATTTTATGAGGTGATACGGTCCTGGTTTCCTGCCGGTGTAATTACCGGGACCGTTTTTTATATAGCGGTTGTACACATTAGTCTTTATTGTTTTATGCCGCTGACGTGGATTTAACATCTTACCTCGGTAACCTGTGTGACCGCGGTGTGAGGTTAAAGGGGTTTTCTGAGACTTTTATACTGACGACCTCTCCTCCAGGATAGGTCATCGGTATCTGATCAGTGGGGGTGTGACACCCGGGACCCCTGCTGATCAGCTGTTTGAGGAGCGCCGCTACCTTCTCTCAGCTTTCCCTATACCTGTGACATCACGTTCATCGGTCACGTGGCCTAGGAGCAGCTCAGCCCCATAGAAGTGAATGGGGCGGAGTGCAATACCAAGTACAGCCACTATGCAATGTATGGCGCTGTGCTTGGCAAGCACAAAGAATGCCGCGGGGCTCACAGCGGCGCCACTGCCCTCTCAAACAGCTGATCGGTGGGGTTCCTGGGAGTATAATACAGGATGTAACTCGGGATCAGTACAGGATAAGTAATGTAATGTATGTACACAGTGACTGCACCAGCAGAATAGTGAGTGCAGCTCTGGAGTATAATACAGGATGTAACTCAGGATCAGTACAGGATAAGTAATGTACGTACACAGTGACTGCACCAGCAGAATAGTGAGTGCAGCTCTGGAGTATAATACAGGATGTAACTCAGGATCAGTACAGGATAAGTAATGTAATGTATGTACACAGTGACTGCACCAGCAGAATAGTGAGTGCAGCTCTGGAGTATAATACAGGATGTAACTCAGGATCAGTACAGGATAAGTAATGTAATGTATGTACACAGTGACTGCACCAGCAGAATAGTGAGTGCAGCTCTGGAGTATAATACAGGATGTAACTCAGGATCAGTACAGGATAAGTAATGTAATGTATGTACACAGTGACTGCACCAGCAGAATAGTGAGTGCAGCTCTGGAGTATAATACAGGATGTAACTCAGGATCAGTACAGGATAAGTAATGTATGTATACAGTGACTCCACCAGCAGAATAGTGAGTGCAGCTCTGGAGTATAATACAGGATGTAACTCAGGATCAGTACAGGATAAGTAATGTAATGTATGTACACAGTGACTGCACCAGCAGAATAGTGAGTGCAGCTCTGGAGTATAATACAGGATGTAACTCAGGATCAGTACAGGATAAGTAATGTATGTATACAGTGACTGCACCAGCAGAATAGTGAGCGCAGCTCTGGAGTATAATACAGGATGTAACTCGGGATCAGTACAGGATAAGTAATGTATGTACACAGTGACTGCACCAGCAGAATAGTGAGTGCAGCTCTGGAGTATAATACAGGATGTAACTCAGGATCAGTACAGGATAAGTAATGTATGTATACAGTGACTGCACCAGCAGAATAGTGAGTGCGGCTCTGGAGTATAATACAGGATGTAACTCGGGATCAGTACAGGATAAGTAATGTAATGTATGTACACAGTGACTGCACCAGCAGAATAGTGAGTGCAGCTCTGGAGTATAATACAGGACGTAACTCAGGATCAGTACAGGATAAGTAATGTATGTATACAGTGACTCTACCAGCAGAATAGTGAGCGCAGCTCTGGAGTATAATACAGGATGTAACTAAATGATTTTCCTATTTCATGACGTAAAGTCATAGTTTTATTAAAGACACGGAGGCGAGTAGTGCTATCTCCTTCTTTACTGAACCACCAATAGCAGCAAAGAGAAAAAATTTACATACAAGGAACCATAGCAACCAAGGTCCCTCCCCACTGGCCCCTATAATAGGCCGCTCCTCCTCTGTAACTTCCTCTTTCTTTGACACTCTGGTGCTGACAACCCGAACATCCCAACGATAACTCCAAACTGCAACTGGAACGGAAAGTCCAACGCCCATGAAGCGCAATCAACTAGCCAACCTGGCTGAACTCGTAGAACACATCCACCGGTAATACGGCATCTTGTCACGAAAAGACTTCATCCTGGAAAATAAAACAGACCATAGGCCTAGGTGAAACAAACATATCAGGACAGAACGTCCGGACGCCATTTACGCCACTGACTCAACAGGCGACAAGGGACAGAAAACAATAAGAATTGTAATAAATAACATGCTATACAATGGCAATGACAGAACATTAGGACAATAAAACCTAAATACAACAACATAAAAAGATCAATAATACATAGAGGCAATGACACACGACCCCTGAAATAAAAAACCCCAAGGGAGGGAATAGGGTGGGCAATACTCGCCTCCGTGTCTTTAATAAAACTATGACTTTACGTCATGAAATAGGAAAATCATTTAGTTTTACAGCAAGACACGGAGGCTTCGTATTGCAAGTTCAAAGCCCGTCTATGATTGAAGAAAACAAATTAGGTGGAGGACGAAAATAGAACTCCCTGAACGTTGTGACATTGGACCAATCAGCCAGACGCATAACATCCTCCAATCTGGCTCCCGAAACTGCCAAGGCGGTGGCAGAGGCCCCGCGCGCAGAATGGGCCGTGAAGACAGAAACGTCAACCCCCGCTAACGACATGACCCATTTAAGCCAACGTGCTAGCGTAGGGCTAGAAACCGGTCCAAAAGGATGACGCAGAGAAATGAACAACTGAGGACTGGCCGGGGACCGATGCGCCAGAGTCCTGGACTCATATTCCTTAAGGCACGCCACGGGACATAAGACCGGAGAAGAAGGAAAACTGGGGTAGGACACAAAACGGATGCTCGTCTTGGTGCGACGCGAGATGTTAAAGGTAACCCCATCCGGGGTAAAGGAACGTGCATCATGATCAAGCGCCCTCACATCCGAGACCCTCTTGCAGGAAATAAGGCAAAATAACGCCAACAACTTCGCCGACAACTGCCTAAGTGTGAGGTCAGAGTTCCCGGGCCAAGAGGCCAAGAAGGAAAGGACCAGGGAGACGTCCCAAGTAGTGGAAAAACGAGGCCGTGGGGGACGAGACAAGCGAGCCCCCCGTAAGAGGCGGGACACCGAAGGATGCTGGCCAGCCGCGACGCCCTCGAAGCCCGCGTGGGTAGAAGAAATAGCGGACCTAAAAAGGTTGATGGTCCGATATGCCTTTCCCGCCTCAAAGAGAGAGGTGAGAAATTCCAGCAAGTGGCCTACAGGAGCCGAAACGGGATCCAAGTCCCGTTCCACGCACCAGTTAGCCCAAGTTCTCCAGGCCGCCCGGTACGATTTTCTGGTGCCGGGGGCCCATGCACTGTCCAATAGCTGTCGAGTTGCTGCCGAAACTCCCTCGAACGATCCAGGTGTCCGGAGATCCGGCACGCCAGCAGCCGCAAGGACCCGTCCAGAAGAAGGGGGTGCTGTAGACCCAGAGGGCTGCGGAGTAGATCCGACCGGGTCGGGAGAAGCACCGGAATCTCCACTAGAATCCTCAGCAACGAAGGGAACCAGACCTGAGACCCCCAGAACGGGACCACCAGAACCAGGTCCGCCTGATGACGAATCACCTGCAAGAGCGTCCTCGGAATCATCGAGAACGGAGGAAACGCGTACAGACGGGACACCGACCAATCTTGAAGAAACGCGTCCACCGCCAATGCCTCGGGATCCGGACGCCAGCTGAAGAACCTGTTCAGACGAGTTGCCTGTTCAGACGAGATGCGAACAGATCGATAGACATCGGACCCCACAACTCCGAAATTGCAGAGAAGACCAGAGGATCCAACTGCCAATCGCTGCCGTCCGACAGGTAACGCGAATTCTAATCCGCCTGGACGTTGTTCAGCCCCGGCAAGTACTCCGCCTGCACCATAATGTCCCTGGAGAGGCAAAAGGACCAAAAATCTTTGGCCAAACGAGCCAAAGTTGCTGAGCGGGTACCCCCCAAACGGTTGACATACTGGACTGCTGATATATTGTCCATCCGTAGCTTGATGCACGCGTTGGCGATCCCGTTGGAGAAACTCCGCACCGCAAAAGATCCCGCAAGGAGTTCCAAGGCATTGATGTGCAAGAGGGACTCCTCCGCCGACCAGGGGCCCCCCGTGGAAACGCCATTGCAGTGGGCACCCCAACCCTGGAGGCTCGCATCTGATTCTATTGTCAACTCCGGCAAGAACCCGAAGATCGCCCTGCCGTTCCACGCCTCCAGATTGGCAATCCACCAACGCAACTCCTCTCGGGCCTCCGCGTCCAGAAGCACCGCGTCCGCAAAAGAAGCACCGGTCCGAAGATGGGCGATCTTCAGTCGTTGGAGCGCCCGGTAATGTAACGGGGCTGGAAACACCGCCTGAATGGACGAGGCCAAAAGCCCGATGATGCGGGCCAGGTGGCGTAATGAGAGATGGGGCAAGAGGAGCGCATGTCTCAATTCCTTGCGGATCGTCCGCAACTTCGCCGTCGGGAGACTGAGGGACTCCGAGAACGAGTCCACCGTGAATCCTAAGAACTCCATCCTCTGAGCCGGGATGAGGCAGGACTTCTCTACGTTGAGGAGGAATCCGAGATCCAACAGCAAATCCGATGTCCACTGGAGATGTTCCAGTAATCCCACCCTGGATTCGTGCATCAGGAGGATGTCGTCCAGGTAAATGATGAGGCGGACGCCCCGAGTCCTCAACCAGGACACGACCGGACGCAGCAACTTGGTGAAGCACCAAGGAGCTGACGACAGACCGAATGGCAGACAAGTGAACCTCCATATCTCGCCATTCCACCTGAACTGGAGCAAGTCCCTGGAACAATTGGCCACTGGGACCGTCAGGTAAGCATCCTTCAGGTCGAGCTTTACCATCCAGTCCCCAGGCACTAGCAAATCCCGTAGAAGATGGATCCCCTCCATCTTGAAATGACGGTAGCGAACTACCGCATTCAGCGCGCGAAGATTGATGACTGGCCTCATCTGCCCGCCTTTCTTCTGAACGAGAAATATATTGCTGATCACAGCCCCCTGCGCAGGGGACGCTCGTTCTATCGCCCGCCTCTGTCTGAGGGAGCGCAGCTCCGCGTCCACCAGGGCGCAATCTGGGCGCGACAGGGGGACAAACGGGGGGGAGGGGACCAGGCAGGGAGACCCCGTGAGCTCTAAGTGAAACTCCCTGACCGTGGTCAGCACCCACGGATCTGAGGTGATGAGACTCCAAGCTTGAGAAAAGAGTCGGAGTCGGCCCCCTACACAAGGTACCATAGAACCCCCGATCAATGGAAGACTTACCCAAGGGTCTGCGATGGCTGGGGTTGCCCCGGAAGGAGCGAGAACGCCACTGCTGTCCTCTGGATGCGAAGAAGGGAGACGGATTACGTTGGTCCTGGAATGGTGGCCTTTGTCCACCGGCGCCTCTATTCGCTCCGCGGGCCTGGAAACTAGCACGGCCGGACAGGCGGCCCCTACCACTGCCGGCCCGATGAGAGACCCGTCCGTGAAACACCCTGCGCATCGAACTTTGGGCCTTGTCAAGCGCCGTAAAGGTGCCGACAAAACGGCTCATGTCCTTAATCAAGGACTCGCCGAAAAGGAGGCCCTGTGCTTCCTTTCCCGCCTCAGTGAGCGCCAAGTTAGCTAACTTAGGGTCTATCTTGAATAGAATAGACTTGCGCCTCTCAACCGCCACTGATGTATTGGCGTTACCAGTAAGGCAAATGGCCCTCTGAGCCCAGCCACGCAATTCCTCGTGGTCTATTGGGGATCCCTCACTCCTAGCTGATTCGGCCATCTCCAAGATCTTGGTCAGTGGACCGAGGACATCTAGAATCTTGTCCTGGCAGCTGCGGAGCGCTGAATCCAGTCCCTTTTTAGAGTTCCAGCCAGTTTTGGCTAGAAATTGAGCCATCTTGGGATCCACTATTGGGGTCTCGCACACCTTATTAGGAACCAATGGCCTGGGACACTCAGCCCTGAGTTTGTTGCGTGATTCGCGGGAAAGCGAGTGACGCACCCAGTGCTCCAAATAGGCCCCTACATGAGGGGAGGGGAGCCACTCCGCCGAACGCGGGTGGTGTAAAGATTCAGGGTCGAACATAGGTTCCCCTGTGTCGTCCAGAACCGTCACAGAGTGGGAAGCGGTACAAGGGGACACCACATCCCTGGCAGAGGAGGTAGCTGCAGCGGCAGCCGTGGGGCCCTGAACTGGAGGGGTGACATCCTCCTCCGCCTCATAATCCATATCCGCAAATGCCTCCTCGTCTGAAGCTCTGTCAGAGCCAGACAATTCCGGAGATTGCGCTCTAGCGCTTTTCCATGTCCGCGCCCGTTCTGCCCGGCGGGAATGGGCCCTCTTCCGTGAACTAAGCACGGTCTCTGGGGTGGCAATATGCGCACCAGTCAAAACCTCCTCTGTAATAGGAGAGTCGTTTGAGGTAGGCAGCGGTGTGGCAATGGGGTCCTGCAAAGGTACATTGGGAGGTGGGACGGACAGGGCCTGAGTAATGGTCTGAGAAAGGATGGATGACATGGAGCCCATGGCTGCCATGATCGCATCCGACACTGATCGCTGCAGGGCCAGCGCCTGAGCATCCACATGAGAGGAGCCGGATCCCTCAGGGGGGAGGGGGGCCTAACAGCAGTCTGAGGGGAAGTGGGTACCGACATACCTGCAATCTGGCCTAGCTAAAGTGCTAACCGGAAGAATAGACACTCACTGACTAAGGGAGAGGTGCCTGGGAGAAGCGCTGGGTGTTAGCTGGCAGAGGGAGCAGGAGCCGCCGACCGAGCTGAATGCAGGAAGCGAATGGCCGGAAGGAACAGGAGACGCTGTAGCTCCGCCCCCTAAAAGCCCGCGAATCGCGGCCGCCAACCACAAGATGGCCGCCGAGATCTCGCGAGATCTCGCTGCCCCACTGCTCAGGAAGCGCCCGGAACGATGCCGCAGCTAGAAGCAGAGGAATGCGCCCACCAGATGCCGGGATCTAAGCGGCAAAACGGTAGGACATACAAGCGCAAACCCACTGGCTGGGGTAGCGAAAACCTCCCTGGGATAGGGGAGAAGGGAATGAAGGGAGGGAAGCAGGGAAGCGGCACCGGAAGCAATTCAGCGCGGTGATAAGCGCAAAGCAAACTAAACTATCCGTCCCAGCAATAGGCAGAACGCAAAAGGCAAAACGCATAAGGCAAAGTGAGCGCTGCGAGCAAGCAGGGTTAGTCACCCTGGGGTATACAGCGCAAAAGACACCAAACATCAATGACACAAGCATAGAAGAAGATGTACTTAACTTGGTGGCAGCAGCAAAGAAAGAGGAAGTTACAGAGGAGGAGCGGCCTATTATAGGGGCCAGTGGGGAGGGACCTTGGTTGCTATGGTTCCTTGTATGTAAATTTTTTCTCTTTGCTGCTATTGGTGGTTCAGTAAAGAAGGAGATAGCAATACGAAGCCTCCGTGTCTTGCTGTAAAACTCAGGATCAGTACAGGATAAGTAATGTATGTACACAGTGACTGCACCAGCAGAATAGTGAGTGCAGCTCTGGAGTATAATACAGGATGTAACTCAGGATCAGTACAGGATAAGTAATGTAATGTATGTACACAGTGACTGCACCAACAGAATAGTGAGTGCAGCTCTGGAGTATAATACAGGATGTAACTCAGGATCAGTACAGGATAAGTAATGTATGTACACAGTGACTGCACCAGCAGAATAGTGAGTGCAGCTCTGGAATATTATACAGGATGTAACTCAGGATCAGGAATGTAATGTATGTACACAGTGACTCCACCAGCAGAATAGTGAGTGCAGCTCTGGAGTATAATACAGGATATAACTCAGGATCAGTACAGGATAAGTAATGTAATGTATGTACACAGTGACTGCACCAGCAGAATAGTGAGTGCAGCTCTGGAGTATAATACAGGATATAACTCAGGATCAGTACAGGATAAGTAATGTAATGTATGTACACAGTGACTGCACCAGCAGAATAGTGAGTGCAGCTCTGGAGTATAATACAGGATGTAACTCAGGATCAGTACAGAATAAGTAATGTAATGTATGTACACAGTGACTCCACCAGCAGAATAGTGAGTGCAGCTCTGGAGTATAATACAGGATGTAACTCAGGATCAATACAGGATAAGTAATGTATGTACACAGTGACTGCACCAGCAGAATAGTGAGTGCAGCTCTGGAGTATAATACAGGATGTAACTCAGGATCAGTACAGGATAAGTAATGTAATGTATGTACACAGTGACTGCACCAGCAGAATAGTGAGTGCAGCTCTGGAGTATAATACAGGATGTTACTCAGGATCAGTACAGGATAAGTAATGTAATGTATGTACACAGTGAGTCCACCAGCAGAATAGTGAGTGCAGCTCTGCAGTATAATACAGGACGTAACTCAGGATCAGTACAGGATAAGTAATATAATGTATATACACAGTGACTGCACCAGCAGAATAGTGAGTGCAGCTCTGGAGTATAATACACGATGTAACGCAGGATCAGTACAGGATATGTAATGTATGTGCACAGTGACTGCACCAGCAGAATAGTGAGTGCAGCTCTGGAGTATAATACAGGATGTAACTCAGGATCAGTACAGGATAAGTAATGTATTGTATTTATAAAGTGACCCTATTTTAACTCTTTATGTATTATCTGTAAAATGATGTTCATATTTCCTTGGTGCTATTTGGGGTCAGCCTGGACCATATTCATTTAATGAAAAATGCAGTTGCTTCTCTTTCCGCTTACCACACAGTGAACTTCATCTTCTTAAATAGTTTTTCTTGCACTTCCCCTCCAGCAATATCTGTGTTATGAAAATATGAATTAATATCCTCGCCGGTGTGGAACGGCATAAAAGGAGCGAAGGTTGTTTATTGGGATTTTGTCAGTTAGTAAACTGTACCAGGTGGTCTCCATCACTGAGACAAACCAAAAAATGAGACCTAGAAAAGCAAAAATAAACACGTGCCTGCAGAGCCTATGACCACTTCCCTACCATCTCCATATTTTGTTAACCCTTTATGAGGCCTGGAATCTTGAATAGATGTTCCGGAGCTCTTCACACATAGCGTTGGTAGAAATGTAGTGGGTGCAACATTTATCCAAAAAGACATACTCTCGCTCTTGACCATTTTTTCTCTATTTTATGTGCGTTTATTCCTTGACTTCAGGAGCTTTACTATAAATCCGTGCTGCTTTTGTGACTTTTTTTAGTCCATTCCCAAGATCTTACTAGCCAAAACATCACAGCAACCACTTTAGGGTCCATTCACACGTCCGTAGTGTATTGCGGATCCGCAGTACACCCGGCCGGCACCCCCAATTGTGGACAACAATAGGACATGCTCTATTTTCTTGCGGAGCTGTGGACCGGAAGATTGGGGGCGAGCTCCGGAATTGCGGATGCCGAGAGCACATAGTGTGCTCTCCGCATCTCTTCTGGCCCCACAGAGAATAAATAGGTCCGCACCCGTTCTGCACAATTGCAGAACGGGTGCGGACAACACTTGCGGACGTGTGAATGGAGCCTTACACTGATACCGTGGCCAAATAATGTTGTAAGACATTTTGGCCGGCTGGTTCCGTGGTGGTGCAAGCCAAAGGACTGTGAAAGAAGTCTTAGACGTGAGGATCCTGCAAACAGTGGCCTGTACCTCAGCTTTTTCTGAGACTGGAAGTGTTTTGCAGATCGCGGTTCCGCAAAACACGGATACCGGTCATTTTTTTTATTCATTTTTTTACTTCTGCAGAAATGTCCTATTCTTGTTCGCAAAACGGACAAAAATAGGACAAGTAAAATGTTTTTTGTTTTTTTTAGGGGCCACAGAACGTGGATCAGATGCGGAATTAAACTACAGCTGTGTGCATGAGCCCTTAGTATGACTTTTGCGCAACGGGAAGCTTTGCTTTAGGCCTCATGCACATAACCCTGTCGTGTTTTGCGGTCCGCAAATTGCGGATCCGCAAAACACTGATTCTGTCCATGTGCCTTTCGCAGTTTATGGAGCTGGCCACCCATAATTATTTATAAAATTTTTTTACAGAGCAACGAATGCATGTTGTCGGCTTCTTTTGCGGTCCGCAAAACACAGATCCATAAAAAAAACTGATGACGTCCGTGTTACATCTGTATTGCTTTGCGGATCCATTGTAACAATGCCTGTCCTTGTCTGCAAAACGGACAAGAGTAGGACATGTTCCATTTTTTTTTTTTGCTCAACGGACTTACGGATAACCACGGAGTTATTTCCGTTTTTTATGCAGCCCCATACAAGCTGCAAAAAAACGGAACGGACACGGACAAAAAGTACATTTGTGTACATGAGCCCTTAGGCCTCATGCACACGAATGTTGTTTGGGTCTGCATCCGAACCACATTTTTTGCGGCTCTGATGCGGACCTATTCACTTTAAGGGGACCACAAAAGATGCGGACAGCACTCTGTGTCCTGTCCTTATCCGTTGCTCCATTCCGTGGCCCCACAAATAGGATAGAACATGTCCTAATATTATTATTAAATGTTCTGCAAATTGTGAAACGCACATGGACAGAATCTGTGTTTTGCGGATCCGCAAGTTTGCGGACCACAAAACACGAAGAGGCCTTAAAGTGAAGCCGCATTTTTGTATCAATTTTGAGCAATTGTGGCTGTAGCATTAAACTCCTTTTCTAAGCAGAAATGTCTGGATTCATAGGGCGGACTGACAAGCGCCATCTGCTCCGCGGCCCTCCATCTTCCCTTTTTCCCAGTAAGACACTGATGGACAGTCCTGAGCCCACAGCAGGAAACCATTACAGTGGATTCATCATGCCTGACACCACCTAATCCGTCATCCTCTCCCTGCTAGAATAGTGCTGCCGGTCTGCAGGAGACCCCATAGTTCCCGAGCATTCCTGCCTACCTAAGCTAGGAATCCTAATTTGTATACATCATTACCCAGGAGCCCCCTCTCCCGGCTTATTTGCATATGATCCCCGGGGAGTCCAGGTTAATACCCTCCCTAACTCTTTTCACATGTCCCCCAGAATTGTTCACAGACGTGTTGCTGCACAGGTCGGCATCACCCCCGCCCCAAAAATTCATTCCTATCTTGTTCTGTACCTGACATTGTGACAGAAATGTACAAGAGCTTGCAATCTAATCCAAATCTTACGTCTCGCCTTACATGCTTCATAAGAAGTTTACATACTTTCCCTTTTATTTTTTTACACTGGATGTGTGCCTTGAGCCCCTCCTTATGGAGTCGCTGGGGTCCTAATTCACTGACCACAGGTGAAGAAGTTGGTTCATCCAAGACGGTGATCTGCGGGAAGTCTGAGGCCTCTTTCATACGAGCGTGACGGAATAGGTCCGGATGCGTTCAGGGTGCGTTCAATGAAACTCGCACCATTTTGCAAGCAAGTTCCGTCAGTTTTGTCTGCAATTGCGTTCAGTTTTTTCTGCGTGAGTGCAGTGCGTTTTATTGCTTTTTTCCCGTGCATGATTAAAGAAACGAAGGTTTACCTACAACATCTCTTAGCAACCATCAGTGAAAAACGCATTGCATCCGCACTTGCTTCCAGACGCATTGCGTTTTTCACTGAAGCCCCATTCACTTCTATGGGGCCAGGGCTCCGTGAAAAACGCAGAATATAGAACATGCTGCGTTTTTCACGCAACGCAGAAATGATGCGTGAAAAAAAATGCTCACGTACACAGACCCATTGAAATGAATGGGTCAGGATTCAGTGCGGGTGCAATGCGTTCACGTCACGCATTGCACCCGTGTGGAAAAGTCGCTTGTGTAAAGGGGCCTAAGGCTACATTCACACAGCTGTGAAAAATTGAAGAATTTCATGGACTTTTTTTAAACACCGATCCCTGCAATGCCCTCAGGCTATATAAAGGCCCATCATAGTGCAGTATAAATAATGCCCCCACACAGTGCCCTCAGTATAAATAATGCCCCCACACAGTGCCCTCAGTATAAATAATGCCCCCACACAGTGTCCTCAGTATAAATAATGCCCCCACACAGTGCCCTCAGTATAAATAATGCCCCCACACAGTGCCCTCAGTATAAATAATTCCCCCCACACAGTGCCCGCTGTATAAATAATTCCCCCCACACAGTGCCCGCTGTAGATATAATGGTCCTCCGTTTTGCATTCAGGATATATTAATGCCTACACAGTGCCCTCAGGATATATTAATGCACCCCATAATGAACTCACACAGTGCCCGCTGTAGATATAATGCCTTCAGTATATATAATGGTAACCCATTTTGCCCTTTGTATATATTAATGCTCCCTACAGTGCCCTCAGTATAAAACATTGCCCCCACACAGTGCCTTCAGTATATATAATGGTCCCCAGTGCTCTCGCTCATGTTTTTGCCCTCGGTGTATATATAGTGAAGCCTTACCCAATAAACCCCTCCTTACCCTGTATTGCCAATAAATCAGGGGAAAAAAAACTGACCTCACCTATGGCACACGCAGGAACACTTGCTCCGTATTGGAGGCAGCAGGACCTGACTCTCCCAGCGTGATCATGTGATGTAGCCATGCTGTGAGCGTCAGGTCCTGATGCCTCCAGTGTGGAGCAAGTGTCCCCACGAGTGGCACGGGTGAGATCTTTTTTTTTTTTTTTTTTTACTCCAAGTACATTCCTCATGTACCCGTTTTTAATTGCCCTTAGACAGGGGCTCATTTTAATTCAGTATGGTCCGTTTTTGACGGCTGCTATTCACTGGGCATTGAAAAAACTGCTGTGAATAGGTCCCTAGACATCAGTGGTTATGAAAATGGTTGTGTGATAGCTGTTAAAAAATACTGTCTTGTGAATGTACCCTAACCAGAAATTTAAAGGTTATATACAGCTTTTGGAGGCAATTTTTTTAAAAATTATTATTGCATTGTACTCATTTTGAGCTACAAATTATTTTTTCAATTGGTCTTTATTAAAAATATGGCTTCCTTTTTTCTATGCAGAGTTGAGATGCTCTGGTAGCAGCCTTTGGATTCTCTCTCTTTTCCGTCAGTTAGGGAGCTGACAGACTCCTTATCTCTGCTCTCTGACATTTATAAACACTCATTATAGCTCAGTTCTTATCTTACTGATAAAAATGTGGCTTAACCACTTCCCGACCACCCATTGACTATAAATGTCCTTAGGCGGTCGGTTTATCTCTGAATGGACATTCTGGAACGTTCATTCAGAGATCGCAGCTGCACGCTAATCGTACAGCTGCCGAGCAGGGGACAGCAGGACACTCCAGAGAGAAGGCAGGGACCTTTCCTGGGTGTCCCTGCCTTCTAGATCACTGTATACACAGCGCTCAACGAGTGCTGTGTATACAGATCAGGAAGCGCTATGCTGCTGTCACGCTTCGGTTTGGGAGGGAAACACCACACCGAGCATTGGAAGGAAGGGGGGGGGGGGGGGGGGCAGGGAATCAGGCCTGAGAACTAGGGAAGGAAAATGGACACCTCCTAGTGAAAACCCTAATTAAAATCCTGACTGACTACCATTATGGACAGACCCAAAAGGTAGGTGTTCAGACACAGGAATACCTAGAGTCCTATCTAGCCCTATAGGACCCTGGTATTAATGGCAGGGTTGAGACTACCTGTTCCTCCAAAAGAAAGGACGAACAGGAGTCTCCTTCAGGCCTAATGCTAACAATGGGGAAATGCAACACACAGAACCCAAACAAACAAAATACAAAGGGGAAAGGAAAGACTTGACTTCAAAGGAGCAATGGAAGCACCAGGAACTCAGCCGAGATCCAACCACAATCTATCCAAAGGTTCAAACAGAAGCTATAAACCGCTCAGCCTTGTGGGAGAAGCCACTATAAATAGAGAAGGTTAAATGACACTAATAGCCACACCTGGGGATAGAAGGTGTGGCAAGCACCAGAAACAACACAGACGTCATTTGATCCAAGCGGAAAACATGTCAGATCAAACCACGTGTTGCAAGTCTCAACTATCTCTTGCCACCTGTCGTGGGAATGTCCGTGACAACCGCTTTCTGTCTCGGCCCGGTGGTCATGTGACCGCCGGGGTCAGGGGAGTGCAGGAGCTGTTGGGTCTTCCATAGACCACGATCAATCCTGCACTGAGGCTGTACAGCGCAGTATACGGCTGTACAGCCTCTCTGGGGGGATGTATTTCCACTGCAACGGGCTACTATGTCAGCCCCAGTTACAGGAGAAATCAATAGTGAAAAAACATTATATTAATTAATCAAAAAGTCATATGTACCCTAAAATGGTAGCAATAAAAACGTCACCTCATCCTGCAAAAACTGAGCTCTATGAAAATTGCAACACAAAAACATTATATTTTTTTTCTAAAAATGCTCTTATTGTGTAAAATAATATAAAACATAGACCTATTTGGTATCGCTGCGTCCATAACAAGTGGCTCTACAAAAATATCACATTATCTACCCCATCAAGTGAACGGTGTAAAAAGAAACAAATAAAAATTATGCCAAAACAGTTTTAGTTTTTTTGTCACCTCGCCTCGCAAAAAACATAATAATCAATCAATCAAAAAGTCGTATAATAAAAAGTCTCACCTTGTCCCGCAAAAAACAAGCCCTCACACAAGACTATAGCCAGAAAAATGAAAAAAATATGGCTCTAAGAAAATGGCAACACAAAAACATGATTTTTTTTTCTAAAAAATGTTTTTGTGTAAAATGTAAAAAATAAAAAAGAATTGACATATTTGGTATTGTTGCGTCCGTAATGACCAGATCTATAAAAATATCACATGATCTACCCCATCAAGTGAACGGTATGAAATAAAAATTAGAAAAATGACTTCACCTCCCCAAAAATATATAAAAAGCAACCAAAAAGCCAAATGTACCCCAAAATGGTGCCAATAAAACTACAGCTCGTCTCCCACAAAATAAGCCCTCACTCAGCTCATTCAACAAAAATAAAAAAGTTATTGCTCTTAAAAACCATGACAGAAAATTCCATGTTAGAAAATCCAGATGCCGCTCCTTTTCTTCTGAGCCCTGCCGTATCCCAAAATAACAATTATTAGGGATATTTTCCTGTTATCTTTTGTGAAAAAGAAATTTTGGGCCTAAAGCACCATTTTTTATAAAAACAAATGTAATTTTTCATTTTCACACCCAAATATTAAAAATTATATGAAACAGCTGTTAAGTGACGTGCTCGCTACACCCCTTAAAAAATTCCTTGGGTGGTGTAGTTTACAAAATGTGGTTGCTTTTTGGGGGTTTTCACTGTGGGGTTACCTCAGGGCCTCTTCAAATGCAACATAGCGCCCTAAGGCCATTCCAGTAAAAGATGCCCTCCAAAAACCACATGGCGCTCCTTGCCTTCTGTGCCCTGTCGTGTGCCCAAACAGCGGTATACGACCACATATGGGGTGTTTCTGTAAACTGCAGAATCAGGGTAATAAATATTGAGGTTTGTTTTGTTGTTAACCGTTGATGTGTTCCAGGAAAAAATTGATTAAAATGGAAAATATGCCAAAAAATGTGACATTTTTAAATTTCACCTCTATTTTGCTTTAATTCCTGTGGAATACCGAAAGGGTTAACAACATTTCTAAAACCAGTATTGAATAGTTTGAGATTTTTCATTTCTAAAATGCGGTCATGGGTTGGTTCCTTTATGTAAACCCCACAAAGTGACTTCAGAACTGAACTGGTCCTTAAAAAAAGTGGGTTTTGGAAATTTTTTAAGAATTGCTTCTACAATTCTAAGCCTTCTAACGTCCTAAACAAATAATAAGACATTTACAAAATGATGCCAATATAAAGTAGACATATGGGGAATGTTAAGTAATAAATATTTTATACGTTTTCACTTTCTGTTTTAAAAGCCGAGAAATTAAAATTTAGAAATTTTAGTAAATTTTCATTTTTTTTCATAAATAAAGGTGAAATATATTGACTCAAATTTATGACTGTCATGAAGTACAATGTGTCACGAGAAAACAGTCTCAGAATGGCTTGGATAAGTAAAAGCGTTCCAAAGTTATTACCACATAAAGTGGTATGTCAGATTTGCAACATTAGGCCCGGTCAGGAAGGGGATAAATGGCCCGGTCTGGAAGTGGTTAATAAGTGTTTATGACCTCTTAGTAGTTTAGATATCAGGTTTATTAGATGACCGGTGCAAAGTAAAAGTATCAGTCACACAGTTAGAAAAACAGTTAACCCTTTTATGATAAAATATTTTTAATAATGACCAATTGAAAAAATTATTTTAGCCCCAAATTAGTAAAATGCAGTCATAAACAGAAATTGCTTCCGAAGGTGTATGTAGCCTTTAAAACTGGTAGCATATCCTTGTGATATGCCAATAATGATTCTAGTAAGAAAACCCTTGTACATTTGTCCTTTGCGTATGGACCTCATAGAAGGGTGTGCCCTGCCCTCACATCCTCCGTCCCCCTGACCCTCGTGATCACCGATAATCCAGAACATAGAGCAGACTTATCACCTCCATGTGTTATGCGGACTGCCATTTATTTCTATAGCTAGATGTGGCTTCCCCTGATAATAACAGCGGACCACTGATGGTTAGAGGATCTGGATATATGGCAAATAGTTTACCACCAGGCCCGCTTCCATGCACACAGAGGTTGTCTTCATGAGACCAGCCCTTTGTCACAGGATGAATTATTCCATAAGGACAATCCCCATACCAAATGCTGCCCCCATATAACCGGCTGATGGCAGAAGATCAAGCCCTTCCCAGCGCCTAGCCATAAAAATCTGAGGACGCTGCTGGCATCATCACGTCTCCCCTGTAGTGATGCTGCAGGGGAAAAGTAATATCATGTTCAAGGGTCATGCCAGATACTCCAGGGCGTAAGATGCTCTTTACAGAGTGAAGGAGACGCAACCCTTGCAACTTCGAGTACTGTAGCCGTCGCCATTTTCTGCCTATACGTTCAGTAAAATCCTGCAGCAGATGATGAGGCTGTTTGGAAATGATGAGAGTCGAATCCCGTTCTTCTTGAAAATTTGGACGGCGCTTTCTATGTTTTCCTATAGTCCACAATACCTGATAGTCTGGTGCCTCTCAGATCCCATTGATCCAGAACGTAAGGAATTTTACACTGTATGTGTAAATAAGTGTGTGTGTATACTGTATGTATTATAATTTATTCCTTTTATCCATCATCCAGAATTTCTAAAGATCCAGCAAAACCAGAATACGCCTTCTCGCGTTTTAATTTTGGGACCCTTCTCTACCCTTGGCAATGAAATGTCATGTAGTTTTCATTAAATAGCATCTGTCAGCAGTTTTGTACCTATGAATCTGGCTGACCTGTTACATGTGCGCTTGGTGTCACGGTACCTCCCGTGACAGAGGTTAGAAGATCTGAGAGACTGGCTGCATGTGAGGTTAACTGACAGTCTCTTGATTCTCAGTGTTGTTGTTTGATAATGACCACACCTCTTGTCAGGTGCAGCTTGTGGTCATCACTGCTTCCCTATTTAGTTTGGTCTCACACTTCATACCATGCGGTTGATATTCTCTGCTTGGGTTTGGAAGAGTTGGTGTGCGGACCTTTCCTGTGTTCCTGCTCATCCTTTTTCTATAAGATAAGTTGTACTGCTTTTGTATTTGGTTGTTCCCTTGTGCTTGTTGTTACTAGGCCTCAGGGAGACGCTGGTTCGTTCACCTGGGAATTAACCAGTTGTCTCATTCCCTGTCACTCCCTCTAGGGCATTTCAGAGCTCCTAGGGTCTAGGTTCCAGCATATGTATTTTCCCACCTTCAGGGTCTATACATACTGACAGGAGTCAAGGCCAGGTTTAGGGGTTTCCTATGAGGTGACCGTTCCCCTCTCCCTAGCCTTGAGACCTAGTTCTTTGTCTTTCCCCTTCTGTTATTATTCAGGTGTTCCTCCCCTCCCCTTTATACGTGACACTTGGCAGCTGTAGACATCTGTATTGGTCCTGTGTTCATATGTGCCTGCATTGCTGAGAAAAATGATGTTTTAATATATGCAAATGAGCCTCTAGGAGCAACGGGGGCATTACCTTTACATCTAGAGGCTCTGCTCTCTCTGCAACCACTGCACCCTCTGCACTTTAACTGAGAGGACCAAGTCATCACACCTGGCCCTGTCATTTTAAAGTGGAGAGAACGCAGCAGCAGAGAGAGCAGAGCCTCTAGGTGTAACGGTAACGCCCCCGTTGCTCCTAGAGAATCATTTGCATATAGTAAAACATCATTTTTCTCAGCAATGCGGGCACATATGAACATGGGTCCAACACAGATGCCTTCAGCTGCCAAGTGCACATGTAACGGGTCAGTCAGTGTCATAGATACAAAACTGCTGACAGATGCCCTTTATCCGATACTCCAGAATATCAGATAATTTATGCTCCCGATTAATGGAATTGTGCTGTAAATATCTGTGTTCCATATTCATTTCAGAAGTTGCAGTTCAGAAGGGCGCTTGGCACGGCCGGGCGTCGCACACGCTCGCCTAACCAATGCCTGTAATGCTGGAAGTATCTTTCTTGACGATGGGTGGGTGACACGCTCCAGAATTTGGCAACCAGACATTTTGTGGTATTTACAGATCTCCGTCAGTGGTCTGCATTACCTCACTGCCCCCGGCCTCGCCACTTCCACATGGTGGTAAGAATTATAGGGCTAGCGTTCCCAAACACACACGCGTTCCTCCCCCCCCTTCACCGCCACTGTGTGAACACATATTCCTGGGCAGATCTGCTGAGCTTATCCTCCTGGAATTAATTGGCAGTCCCACAAGGTTTCTTACCTTTCCTGCAGAACCCCGTCCCCTTCTGCTAGGCACCTACTGCCTGCCAGATGTTTTTTGAAGCTAAACAAATGGGGCTCGGAGGCTGACATGATTAACCTTGCAGAATTTCGCAAGAGCTTGACCGTGTTTTGAAATAGGGGTCGAGCACCCATAATTTTACCATTTGTAAAAGGTCTAGGTGGGGGGGATGATGCCTCCTAAAGGATTCGATTGACTTGAACTACTGGGATTCTAGATTATCCTGTGGATTCCACATTTATCTCATCGCGTGCCACCAGCGACACATTGATCTCAGGGTACGGCCATGTGTGCATGCAAATCCACTGCTGCTATTGTACATGCCGCAGGTTTTCTGCATGCAATTCCGCTAAGGGGATGAGGTGATAAATAAACTCTTCCGCACGTTGCAGAAATTTTCCGTAAGTGAATAAAAGGGTGGAACCTTCTGCAAATCCTTTTTTTTGCACCAAAATATGTTCTATACCCTAAATACATCACCCATGCCCAGCTGTGACTATTACTAGCCAACCTATACAATTTTGGGGCCACTGGGAAAATTATGGTTCAAGAATGTGCCTAAGGACTCCCCGATTTATGGAGTTCTCCTTTAAGTGGCCCCAAATCATATTATTCACACTATAATCAGCCAGAACGGGTAGTGTATGTATTTTTACAGTGCTCGATCTGCAACCCTCCATTCCATTTTCCCCACCGGCTTCACAAAGGTGAAAATCTGTCAGCTCGCCTAGCCGTCCCATCCCAGAAGGTTTTTATTCGGCATTAACACAGAGATCAGAGCGGCCGGGTGACAGTTTTATGACTAGCAGGCACTGTGCTCATTATTTTCCAATGAATAACATGTGCTCTCCCCTCTCCTCGCTCTGAAAGCAAGACATTTGCTATGGAATATTCATAGGTGAAAAATGCCGGCCCTGACAACCCCTCAAGATGTTTCTGATTTAAAGAATCTGCAGAAAAAAAGGGGGGAAAAAAAGCAAGCGAGGGAAGGGGAAATTGCTCTTCACACAGAGGAGAATGTGACTGCACAGATTACACGTGTATATTGTCTCATGGCTTGATTTAGCAAATCGCTGACAAAATGGTGTGAAGCAGAGGAGATTGATATCAGCTGCTGATTGCCAGACCAATGCGTATTATAGGCATTTACTAAAGGACTCCTGTCATAACTTAGGTATGTCGCTGGGAAATTAGATTTACAGATTTACAAGGAAAACTAGTATGTGTGTGTGTGTAATATATATATATATACACTCACTCACTCACTCTCTGGAATAGTCAGATAATTTTAAACATAAAGATAAAAAAAAAAAAAAAAAAAAAACATTCCATAAACAATCATACACAAGTGTAAAACTACCATAGTACTGCCTCCTATGTGAGAGAATATAACTACTATAATACTGATCCTATGTACAAGAATATAACTACTATAATACTGCCTCCTATGTGCAAGAATATAACTACTATAATACTGCCTCCTATGTGCAAGAATATAATTACTATAATACTGATCCTATGTACAAGAATATAACTACTATAATACTGCTCCTATGTGCAAGAATATAACTACTATAATACTGCTCCTATGTACAAGAATATAACTACTATAATACTGCCTCCTATGTGCAAAAATATAACTACTATAATACTGCCTCCTATGTACAGGAATATAATTACTATAATACTGCTTCTATGTACAAGAATATAACTACTATAATACTGATCCTATGTACAAGAATATAACTACTATAATACTGTTCCTATGTACAAGAATATAACTACTATAATACTGCCTCCTATATACAAGAATATAACTACTATAATACTGCTCCTATGTACAATAATATAACTACTATAATACTGCTCCTATGTACAAGAATATAACTACTATAATACTGCCTCCTATGTACAAGAATATAACTACTATAATACTGCCTCCTATGTACAAGAATATAACTACTATAATACTGCTCCTATGTACAAGAATATGACTACTATAATACTGCTCCTATGTACCAGAATATAACTACTATAATACCGCCCTTTATTTTGCAAAATTGTGCTACTCTGTTTCCTCTCTAAGCCTTCTTGTGGAAGCTCAGTTCACATCTACGTTCTGAGCCTCAGTCACGGATTCCTGTGGTGACGTGTGGTGCCATTGATATTTTCGTACCCTGGATGTAAAAGTAAACCATGAAGTATAAACAGAGCCCTAGCTTTAGGCCGAATGCACACGGCTGTGAGCGGTCTGTGGTATGCTGGCCTGGATTCCTGCTGACAGCGGAAGCGCACGGCATCATTGGTTGCTATGACGCCGTGCACTTCCTGCCACCGCTGCACTACAGTAATACAATCGTATGATCTATACGAGTGTATTACTGTAGTGCAGCGGCGGCAGGAAGCGCACGGCGTCATAGCAACCAATGACGCCGTGCGCTCCAGCCCTGCATACCACGTACCGCTCACGGCCGGGGAACACGGCCGCGTGCATTCGGCCTTAGACAGTGGAAGAAGGAGCAGCAGAAGAGAAGTGGCATGATCAGACTACAGAAAGGGCTTGTTTGAAGTCTGTTGCTATGGTGGCACATAGGTTAGCATATGAGTTGTACACACAAAACTGTAGGAATTGTTTTAATTGAGACTATGTGGAATGGTATTTTTATAATTTTTTTTTTTGGTGTATTGAGGAAAAATTTGCGGTGCACCCGGGTTGTCGCTTCATTTTCACGTTTCAAAGCAAATTGCCTAAAATTGAAAACCAGCAGCCTTGCAGTGTGGTGAGGCACACACCTCACTTTGACATAAAGGCTATGTACTCTGTTGGGGATAAAAAAAAAATTATTAATGCATTGTACTCATTTGGAGGTAAAAAAAAATTCAATTGGTCTTTGTTAAATAAAAAGTTGAACCCCTGTCTTTGTGCAGCCTTGAGTTTCTCCAGTAGCAGGATCTGAATTTTCATTCTGTTCCTTCAGGCAGCTCAACTGACGGCTCCTTATCTCTGATCTCAGACCTCCTAAACTCTTATTATAGCTCGAGTGTTTTATTAGATGACCGATTCACAGCTAGAAAAACAGTTTACCCTTTGTGGCAGAACGGCTTAATATTTTTTAATAACGACCAGTTGAAAATATGATTTTTAGCCCAAAATGAGTAAAGTGCAACCATAAAAAAAAAAAAAAATTCCCTCAAGGTGTACATAGCCTTTAAAACTAACGTACCTGTATGAGCCGCAGAAATAGTCACCTGTTGCTGCTGTGACGCTGACTATTCTGTATGTTGTCACAGGTAGAGATGGCCTTGCGGTTCGCCCGGCGGTCGTTTCGCTGCAAATTTTGCGTGTTTGCGATTCGCCGAACATGCGAACATATGGAGATATTCGCGCCCGCCATATTCTTTTACATTGTGAAGAACTTTGACCCATGACACATCCATCAGGTGGTACAGGACAGCCAATTGAGACGTTTCAGCACATGGACATACCCCCTACCCCATAAATAAACCTGATCTGGCCGCCATTTTACATTTTAGTTTTTTTCCAGTGTAGGGAGAGGTTGCTGTGTGGAGCAGGGACAGGCTGTTAGGGACACCAAACACTAGCTAATAGGGCCACAAAAGTCATTTTAAGGACTAGTATATGTGTGCTATCGATAGGTGTGATACACAGAGGGGTGCGATATACTTATAATATACTTTTATAATGAGTCAAAAACACACAGATCCATATAGTGATCACCTGGAAGTCAGGGGCCTAGGGGCTTACTAGGGCCATTTTTATATAGGGTAAGGTTCTGGACGGGGTCGCTCTTATCAGGGCGGGTGGTCTGTGGTTAGGCTATCGGGGCCAGAATAGCACCCCCTGTAGGGCAATATCAGGGGCAGTTCTTTGCCCACCCTGTCCTTCAATACCACATCATCATCTAGCCCAGGGATAGATGTTTTTTGCTTTCCCTCCTGGATTCATGGATGTGCACTGGAACCCCCCGGATTGTGGTAGGACATATGGTTTCTGATTTGGTGCCGCCGAGCACCTGATTTAGTGCCGCCGAGCACTTGTTATTGCCGACCACATCTATGCTTTTTACTTCACTTTAATAATTTAATTTATTTTCATTTTGAGGGATATCTTTTCCATTCACACGTCCGCAAAATGAGTCCGCATCTGTTCCGCAATTTTGCAGAACAGGTGCAGACCCATTCATTTTCAATGGGGCCAGAATGTTCTGTCCGCATCCGCATTTGCGGATCCGCACTTCCGCATCCGTGCTTCCGTTTCCGCAAAATAATAGAACATGTCCTATTCTTGTCCGCAATTGCAGACAAGATTAGGCATTTTCTATTATAGTGCCGGCGATGTGCGGTCCACAAATTGCAGAATGCACATTGACAGTGTCCGTGTTTTGCGGATTCACAAAACACATAGGGACGTGTGAATGGACCCTCATAGTAACATTATTAAAGGGTACGTTTTATCTTCATGTATATTCTAATGGATTGCCTTCCTTGTACAATGTTATAATACTTTCTATGTTAGACAGTATATTATAGTGCATTTGTATTGTGCAGCAGTTGTGTGCGGTTCTGCTGCGATACTGCAGGTATATAGAGGGACAAGCGTTATTGGAACAAATAATTTCTACTGGTGTGATATACCTGTTGCCCCCCAAAAAAACTGATTGAAGCGGGGTGTTATATACCAATATACTTTCTTTATAGTGCATTTGGGTACTGTATAGTGCATTTGCGCATGCGCGTACGCTATATTATATTGCCGATATTTTGCATGGAAAAAAATTATGAATGGAGATTGCAGATTCGAATAATACTTCTGGTATGTCACTGTCCATGTTGTGGGACTATTTGTGCACTTCTAGTAATTATTTCTTGGCTGCAAATATGAGCTGAAGGTTTTTCAGGTTCACCTGCCATTAAAATAAATGGGACCCGCCGCAAACTTGCGGTTCGTGAACATTTGATCGCATTCGTGCAATCACGTTCGCGAACCGTCCTGGCAGATTTTCATCCATCACTAGTCACAGGTAGGGGCTCCGTCCGGTAAGTTGCCATCCTTGTCAGTAGGTCGCCCGTTTCCTTAGGTTTGTAGAGTTTCCTCAGTCTTTACCTCCCACCAGCTCTTCAGCTGCTAAGGTGAAGTTTTCATCTTGGATGATACTTGAAGTGGAAGCCAGTCTCCGTGTCCATGGCAGCTTGTGTAGGAGGGCTTTCCATATTCTGAACATGCCAGCAGATCACGCCTGCCAGGAGAACACGCCTGCCAGAACCGGTGCCCTTTTCCGACTAGCTCGCATCAAAGACTCGATGACTAAGAACAGAGATTCCATGCAGGGCTGTTTTTTTTAAGGAGCCCTAAATCATGTCTGGGGGTGTGTTTAACTCCCCGTCACCTCAGGTGGAAAGAGCAGCATTTGTTGGCGGGTGGCAGGAGTATGGCACGGAGATGACACTGCGGGGTGTGATTGAAGGGCCGTCATATTGTTTGATTTAAAGCAAGCTCATGAGGGCTTGAATTGATTGTTTTGTTCTGAAAACAGCACCACTATTGGGCAAAGGCCGAGGGTGGTATTGCAGCTCAGCGCCATGTGAAAATGCTCTTAGGGTCAGTGACCATTAATACCACTGTCATTATAACATCTATAGCAATTGAAGCCCACCTTTCAGGAGCCATGTGGGGTACACATGACATCAGTAGCTTCATGGGGGTAATGTTTGAGCCCAAGGAGGACAAAATAATGGGAAATAATGCTTGGTGCTTAAAGGGGTTTTCCAGAAGAGCATATGATTCCTGCTGCCGATTGTTGACGTCAGGAGTATTCAAAACGTGACCTCTGCAGCCAGTCACCGGCCTCAGCAGTACACCACTGAGTCCAGTGATTGGCGCAGTGGTCATGTGTTGGTGTGATGCCATCATTGCAGTGGATCAGTAGCGCCAGAACAGCAGGGGATTTATAAGCTGACTACCTACTACTTTTATTATTTTACCTCATTCCCTTGCCTTGGGCTAATTTTGTCTGATCCTGTACACCCTAGAGGGCCAGGTGATCGCTTCCCATTGCCCAGGGACTAAGTGTCTCCCCAATAGCAGCAGGGGGTTAGAGTTCCAGCCATAAGCCAGAACCCCACCCCCAGACCGAGGATTCGGGTTCCCCAGGCACCGAGATGGAATAACCAGAAAAGGTTTTGCAGCAATGGGCGACGTTCAGCTCCTCAGGCCTCTTCTCAAGGCGTCGGGCTCCAGGGCGCAGCCCTCGCAGCCAACTTGGCGGCATGTTACCACAAACCAGGGATATCCTTCCACTGCTCTATTAGCGCTATAATAATGAATTAATACCCCCCATACCTGATCACCGATTCTTCCCATGACTTTCTTTGACTAATTGTGTGCCTGTCTCTGTACTTCCTATTCCAATGATGACGTCCGAACATGGACATTTGACTGCCGCAGCCAGTCACTGCCCATAGTGGTGACCTGTTTAACACCATTGAGGTCAATTAAGGCCAGTGATTGGCTGCAGCGGACATCAGGACATCATCACTGGAGAAGGAAGTCCAGAGGTCAGTGGGGAACCAAGAAACATCAGAAGAAGGACGCCAAGGGATCAGTAAGGTGAGAATGACTCCCATCATTGTTTTATTTCATTCTCTAAGTGGCTTCCCAAATTTTCCCTTGGTTGGACCACCCTTTTTAAAGTCCCGATAACCCCTCGGGTTCTGTGCCCTTCTGTGTTTTTTTTTTATTCCATCGTAGGAGCAGAAAGCAAAAGAAACATAGAGGGATGGATCCATCACATGACTGACAGCAACGTAGGGTCCATAGGGACTTTTGAGGCCAATCCCTGGTCTCATTGGTGACACCCTTGAGACCAGCGATTGACCTCAGAGATCATGTGCTTAGAAGCTTGTGATCGCTTGCTGGAAGCCAACGGGGGTCAGAGTGACGGTGGCGCTGGGTAGAGTATTTTAGGGTTCTCCCAGCCCTTCACATGTAAGGAACTGGCATGCAATGCACCGAAATCAGCATCATATCCAACGACAATCCGCACCTCATGCACTTGACAGGTTGTGTTTCCGCAAACTTATTCACACTCTCCCGAAAACTTTCTGCATGGAAAAGAAATCTGTGAGAATAAACAGTGTTCTGGAAAAAACGCGTAACCCCAACGCAGATTGAATAAGGCTGATCCATGGCACATTCATAGCAGAAAGCCTCGGATTTCATCTGCGGAAATGTGTTGGATTTACAATATGCTCTGCCTTTATCGCCCCACGTACCAGCGAGGAGGCTTGGAAAGCCGGACACCCATGCTTGTTGGTTGTTACCCAGCCTTCCGAGAAACCGATATATTCTTATTAACTACTTCCGATTCCACCTCTGACTTTGGAAGTGGAGGAGTTAAGCCGACCATAAAGACTCGCGCGCGCAGTTTACTTTCACACCTGCGCTGGAAAAAAGCTCTCGATGGAAAATGAAGGAGAATCGACCGTTTACATTTCTAGATCATTGTTAGGTGCTTCATCTCCGACGCACTTAATTTCTCTCCCCCTTTTTATTTTTATATGTACTTCTCTTCTGCTGAGGGGAAAATCTGAGAATCGGAGAGCTGTGGGAGGTCAATCTCAGATCCTCAAATGGTGGAAATTAGTCCAAAAATATATTGGTAACCACAGACCATTGACAAGACAAATAGATTTGGAGGGAGAAATGACTCCCTGTTTTTCCTCTAACATTGTGTAGTGTTATGATACAGGAATTGACAGATTTTTCCACACGGAGGACTTGTGATCATCTGCTCCAAATGAGGAACATAAATATCTTCATGTTTTTTCTTCTTTTACCGCTTTACAATGTATTGCAGAAGTGTTTAAGCTGGACAGGACAGATGTGCCGATGGATTCTTGAAGGGCGGGCTGCAGGTTTTTTCCACCTCGCTCACGGCGTACATAGGGCTGCAGCTCGTTACACTGCGCCGGTCTACAGTTTGCTGGGCTTTTAAATGTAACAAGCCGTTTCTCATATGAAGTTCTGTAGAATTAGCAAAACGCTGCCGCAGATTACGGGCGAGGAAGCATGCACGCACAGGATTTGTTGAGCGGTGTGGCGGACTGTTAGAGGCTTGGGTCACCTTTACAATTCTTATTCAGGGGCAGACTGGGAGCTTAAAGTGGCCCTATTTTGTAGGCAGGTTCAAATTGACAGAAGGCAGGGCCAACACAAGTAAGCAGAGATAACAGAAGTAGAAGGGACAGCAATACCATAGTGCAGCAGAAGAGACCGCCCCTGCAGAACCAAATACCACAGTGTAGCACAAAATACCGCCCCTGCAGAACCAAATACCACAGTGCAGCACAATATACTGCTCCAGCAGAACCAAATACCACAGTGCAGCACAATATACCGCCCCTGCAGAACCAAATACCACAGTGCAGCACAATATACCGCCCCTGCAGAACCAAATACCACAGTGCAGCACAATATACCGCCCCAGCAGAACCAAATACCACAATGCAGCACAATATACTGCTCCAACAGAACCAAATACCACAGTGTAGTACAATATATTGCCCCAGCAGAACCAAATATCACAGTGCAGCACAGAATACCGCCCCAGCAGAACCAAATACCACAGTGCAGCACAGTATACTGCCCCAGTAGAACGAAATACCACAGTGCAGCACAATCTACTGCCTCAGCATAATCAAATATCATAGTGCAGCACAATCTACTGCCTCAGCATAATCAAATATCACAGTGCAGCACAATATACTGCCTCAGCTGAATCAAATACCACAGCGCAGCACAACATACTGCCCTAGCAGAACCAAATACCACAGTCCAGCACAATATACCGCCTCAGCAGAACCAAATACCATAGTGCAGCATAATATACTGCCTCAGCTGAATCAAATACCACAGCGCAGCTCAATATACTGCCCTAGCAGAACTAAATACCACAGTGCAGCACTGTATACTGCTCCAGCAGAATCAAATGTCACGGTGCATCACAATATACTGCCTCAGCAGAATCAAATATCACAGTGCAGCACAATATACTGCCCTAGCAGAACCAAATACCACAGTGCAGCACAACATATTGCCCCAGCAGAACCAAATACCACAGTGCAGCACAACATACTGCCTCAGCATAATCAAATATCATAGTGCAGCACAATCTACTGCCTCAGCTGAATCAGATATCACAGTGCAGCACAATATACCGCCTCAGCATAATCAGATATCACAGTGCAGCACAATATACCGCCTCAGCATAATCAGATATCACAGTGCAGCACAATATACCGCCTCAGCATAATCAGATATCACAGTGCAGCACAATATACCGCCTCAGCATAATCAAATATCACAGTGCAGCACGATATACTGCCTCAGCTGAATCAGATATCACAATGCAGCACATAA
The DNA here is from genome assembly GCF_014858855.1 of Bufo gargarizans. Lineage (NCBI taxonomy): Eukaryota > Metazoa > Chordata > Amphibia > Anura > Bufonidae > Bufo > Bufo gargarizans. The sequence continues at coordinate 42,473,611 of NC_058085.1, forward strand.
TACTGCTGCCTTCGTCTCAGTATTGAACTATACTATCTTCTTAAGGATGGCGATACAGTTGAATTCGGAAGGCACTGGAGCGGCTGGCCAGGTGCTTAAAGGGGTTTTCTCAAGACGCAGTTTTATACTTACCTGCTCCCGGCGCGCCGTCCACTTCCTGGTTTCGGCAGTGGGCGGGCTCCATCTTCATTGATGTCTTCTCTCGGCCGGGCCGCGCGCTGTACTGAACGCGCACGCTGAGTCTGCGCATGCGCCCTGGTGACTTCTTCCTGGCCAGTATAGTATACTTGCCAGGAAGAAGTCACCAGGGCGCATGCGCGGACTCGGCGTGCGCGCTCAGTACAGCGCGCGGCCGGCCGGGAGAAGAAAAGAAAAGTCGTCTGCGCACGCTCGGCCACCGCGATTCCTGAGAAGAGCGGTGGCCGTAACCAGGGGAGACGGAAGACAACAGTCAGGTAAGTATAGGTTTATTTTTTTCTAAGGGGTGGGGATTTGTTAATAAAATATATTTAGAAAAATGATCACTGTTAAATCATTAACAGATTTAACAGTGATCATTAAGATGATAATACCCCTTTAAGTACCTGATGCTCCTGGCATTAATTAATGCTGAGAGCATTAGATTGCTATGTAACTGGATGGTGGCCATGAAAAGGGCTCAGGTGGCCCCCTGGGCATCGGCCCACCGGGAAAAATGACCCTGTAGGGTCTATGGCCAGTCCTCCCCTGTCCGTATTGCTCCAGTGCATACGCATCTCTTCTGCTTACTTATGTGTCTCCATGGTTATAAAACAAATCATCCTGCAGACTTATTCCCATACTTGCTAACATACATTCTGTAGGCTGGCAAGAAATAGGGAAATTTGCAAGGGAGTATTACTGCAGCATCAGAGCACACAGGGTTTGCATGTAAACGTGTAAGCATGGAGACAAATTGGTCTGCAGAAGAGCTACATACACAAAACAGTAGGACATATTTAATCGCAACTATTTCCAATGAAATTGGCAAAAATGGAGCTATGATGTAATATTGATGGCCTATCCTAGACCAGCACCCCTGACAAACAGGTGTGTGAAGGGGCTGTGGTAATCCAACCCCTTCATTGTTTAACGTCTCCGTACATTTGATAGCGACTGTCCCTAGATTGGACTAATCTGCAATACCAGGCCCAATCTCTACCAGAGGTATAGTCAACGAGCACCTTCAGTCGGTTGATCAGTAGGGGTGCCGGGAGTCGGACCTTGCCCAAAATCATATTGTAGTAAACTTTAAAGTGTTTGTGCCAATATTTGTCACGAGGGTGTCAAGAGCCACGTCTGACTCCGTTATACCCGGGGTCAGGAAGTCGCAGCGGGTGGCTGCGCGCTCTATGTCTAAAGATCACGGTGTTTCTTAGTGTTTGTTTTCTGTGTTTGCCTTGCTATCCTTTTTGTCTCACTCAGGGATCCGTAGCTTCTCCTCCTCAGCTGTTTCTTGTCTGCCACTCCCAAACTCCTTATATTCTCCTCTCACACTTCTCTTGTTGCCAGTTATAGAGCTTCCTGCCTGGACATCTATACTGACCCACTGGAGCTGTGAATCCTGGTTGTTGTTCCAGAGTGCTTCCCTCCGGATCCCTGTTGGGCTTTTGTTGTCTCCTGTTGTTGCCCACCTGGGATTATATGTTTAGTTTGTATTGTCTGTCCTCCCCTTGGTGTTTTCCTCTAGAGCTAGTGGTGCGGACTAGTGTTCCCACCGCCCTGTTCACTATCTAGGGCTCATCCTAGGGAAAGCCAGGGTTTTAGGCACGTGATCGGCGTACGGGTGAGGAACCCGTCTAGGGACGACAGGGCAGCCAGGTGCCAGACGCAAGGTGAGTCAGGGGTCACCACCTTCCCTCTCACTAGGGCAGGGCCTCCCTCTTTTCCTCCCTCCGTGTCACGTATGTGACAGTTACGCCGATCGTGATATTATAACTGGCCCTTATTTTTTGAGAAAAAAAAAATATATATATATATATTTAATTTTTTTTTCTCTACTTAGAATCCAATATGGATCCTATTGCTGCTTTGGCAAAACAGCTTCAAGGCCTGTCTTTGGAGGTGGCAGGATTGAAGGCGTCTGTCCTCCAACAGCAGCAGCAAATGCAGCAGACCGTAAGCCCAGCGGTTGCTATGGGTAACCAGGTTGTTACAGAACCCAAGGTTGTTCTTCCTGACAGATTCTCTGGGGGAAGGGACAAATTTGTGTTGTTCCGTGAGGCCTGCAAATTATATTTTAAGCTGCGCCCTTACTCCTCAGGTAATGAAGAACAGCGGGTGGGGATTGTTATTTCCCTGCTTCAGGGGGACCCGCAATCCTGGGCGTTCTCGTTACCCCCTGGTTCCCAGGCTCTCCGGTCAGTGGAGGGATTTTTTGGGGCTTTGGGTCTCATATATGATGACCCTGACCGTGTCGCCCTGGCTGAGTCGAAGTTACGGAGACTCCTACAGGGAGAGCGGCCAGCAGAGGAATATTGCTCAGAGTTCCGCAGGTGGGCTACGGATACTCAGTGGAACGACCCGGCTCTCAGGAGTCAGTTCTGCTCTGGGTTATCTGAAAGGGTTAAGGATGCGCTGGCGCTGTATGAGACCCCCCTTTCCCTTGATGCTGTTATGTCCCTCTCTATCAGGATAGATAGACGTCTTAGGGAGAGATCGAAAATTCCTGAGCAATCGGTAACCTCTCCCAAGCAGCAGTTAGTCTGTACGGACTTGGATGAGCCTATGCAGCTAGGAGGAACTTCTCGTCAGGTCCGTCCTCCTGAGGTTCGCCGTAGGTGGGGGGCTTGTTTTTTCTGTGGGGGGAAGGGTCATTTCATTAATGTCTGTCCCTCCTTTCCCAAAAACAAAAGACCGTCGGAAAACTACTAACCCCAGGCTGTGCGGAGGATGTCAGCCGGGGGGTATACGTTTCCTCCATACGAACATCTCAATTTGTGTTGCCAGCGGTTATTGTTTTTGGTGTTAAGACGGAGTCTATTTCTTTTTTTCTAGACAGTGGTGCAGGGGTAAATTTGATAGATGCCCATTTTGCCCGCACTATGGGTTTGTCTCTCTGTACGCTGCAGAGACCCATTCCCATATTCGCTATTGACTCTGCTCCTCTGTCTCAGAGAAACCTCACTCACGTTGTCCATAACTTACATCTTCGGGTAGGGGACCACCATAAGGAGCGTCTTTCATGTTACGTTCTGGAGGGCCTTCCCTCTCCTGTGGTATTGGGTCTTCCCTGGTTGGTAGCGCACAATCCAGTGGTGGATTGGCAGGCCAGGGAGATATTGGAGTGGAGTGAGCATTGCAGAGAGAATTGCTTAAATAACAATTGCTTAATCGCCTCCATAGCTTCCCTACCTACATTTATTTCGGACTTTGAGGACGTTTTTTCTGAAAAGGGTTGTCAGAAGCTACCACCTCATCGTCCTTATGATTGCCCGGTTAACCTGATTCCCGGTGCAAAATTACCCAAGTCCAGGTTGTATAATCTTTCGGGTCCCGAGAGACAAGCCATGAAAGATTATATCTCCGAGAGTCTGGCCAAGGGACACATCAGACCCTCTTCTTCACCCGTGGCTGCAGGGTTTTTCTTTGTTAAAAAGAAAGATGGGGGCCTGCGTCCTTGCCTAGATTTCCGTGAGCTAAACCGGATAACCGTCCGAGACCCATACCCTCTTCCTCTCATTCCTGACCTTTTTAATCAGATTGCGGGTGCTAGGTGGTTCTCCAAACTTGATCTTAGGGGGGCCTACAATCTGATTCGTATCAAGGAAGGGGATGAGTGGAAGACAGCTTTTAACACCCCTGAGGGGCATTACGAAAATTTAGTCATGCCTTTCGGTCTGACCAATGCCCCTGCTGTCTTCCAACATTTCGTTAATGATATTTTTAGTCATCTCATCGGCAGGTTTGTAGTCATATACCTAGATGATATCTTAATTTATTCGGCTGATCTGAAAACACATGAAGTACATGTCAGGCAAGTACTGCAGGTCCTACGGACGAATAAATTATATGCGAAAATTGAAAAATGTGTCTTCGCCGTTCAGGAAATACAATTCCTGGGATATCTATTATCTGCTTCAGGTTTCCGTATGGATCCTGGGAAGGTCCAGGCAATTTTAGATTGGGATCTTCCTGAGAACCTTAAAGCTCTACAACGGTTTTTGGGTTTCGCAAATTTCTACAGAAAGTTTATAAAAAATTATTCAGTGATCGTTAAACCCCTTACTGACATGACTAGGAAGGGGACTGATTTTTCTAAATGGTCTGACGCCGCTAAAATTGCATTTTCCTCTCTAAAAGAGAGATTTACCTCGGCACCTGTCCTAATTCAACCTGATGTCTCCCAGCCTTTTATTGTTGAAGTTGATGCGTCGGAGGTGGGAGTGGGGGCTGTATTGTCTCAGGGTCCGTCTCCTGGCAATTGGCGTCCTTGCGCTTTCTTTTCCAAAAAATTATCTGCAGCAGAAAAGAACTATGATATTGGAAATAGGGAACTGTTGGCGATTAAACTGGCGTTTGAAGAGTGGCGTCACTTCTTAGAGGGAGCAATCCACCCCGTCACGGTAATTACGGATCACAAAAACCTTCTGTACCTAGAATCGGCTAAGCGTCTCACCCCTAGACAAGCTAGGTGGTCGCTATTCTTTACCAGATTTAACTTTGTAATCACCTATCGTCCTGGGGCAAAAAATACCAAGGCAGACGCATTGTCCCGTAGTTTCCCTGGAGGGGGTAATGTTAGTGATCCGGTACCTATTTTACAAAGAGGAGTGGTTGTCTCGGCTGTACACTCTGTTCTAGAGGGAAAGGTGTTAGAGGCCCAGGGGGACGCCCCGGCCTCTTGCCCCTCAGAGAAATTGTTTGTACCGTTAAACCTGCGTCTTGAGTTATTGAAGGAACATCATAATTCGGCACTTGCTGGGCACCCAGGTAGTAAAGCAACCTTGGAGCTATTGTCTCGTCGTTTTTGGTGGCCAAGGTTGCGTCAGGATGTAATAGATTTCGTGTCTACTTGTTCTACTTGTGCACGCGCGAAAGTCTCTCATACACGTCCAGCAGGGTCTTTATTGCCACTTTTCATCCCCAATAGACCATGGACACATCTATCAATGGATTTCATCACTGACTTACCTTTGTCTGCGGGTAAAACAGTTATCTTGGTAGTAGTAGACAGGTTTAGCAAAATGGTACACTTTATTGCGCTACCCGCACTTCCTAATGCTAAGACTCTTGCTCAGGTGTTTATCAGTGAAATCGTGAAGCTTCACGGGGTCCCTTCCGATGTGGTTTCGGATCGGGGAACCCAGTTTATTTCTAAGTTTTGGAAAGCTTTTTGTACCCGTTTAGGGGTACACTTATCCTTTTCCTCAGCTTTCCATCCTCAGTCGAATGGACAGACTGAGCGTACCAACCAAAACCTAGAAACATATTTAAGGTGTTTTGCGTCTGAAAACCAAGAGGTGTGGTCATCATATTTACCGTTAGCCGAGTTTGCCATAAATAATCGCCGTCAGGAATCCACTGGCAAGTCACCATTTCTTGGTGCATACGGTTTTCATCCCCAATTTTGTACTTTCAAAGAGGGGGGGTCTTCTGGGGTTCCCGAAGAGGAACGGTTTTCTTCATCTCTTTCATCGGTATGGCAGAAGGTGCAAGCTAACTTGAAAAATATGAGTGGTAAATACAAATGCATGGCCGATAAGAAACGGTCGCCAGGTCCGGACCTAGGAGTGAATGACTATGTGTGGTTGTCTACTAGGAATATTAAGTTGAAGGTTCCCTCTTGGAAACTGGGTCCTAGGTTCATTGGTCCTTATAAAATTGTAGCCGTCATTAACCCTGTGGCTTTTCGCCTGGAGCTACCTCAGACTTTTAAGATCCATAACGTCTTCCATAAGTCGTTGCTCAAGAAGTATGTTCCACCTCTAGAACCATCACCGCTGCCACCTCCTCCTGTTGTTGTGGATGGTAATCTGGAGTTTCAAATATCCAGAATTGTTGATTCTCGTCGGGTCCGCCGCTCTCTTCAGTATCTGGTGCATTGGAGGGGTTACGGTCCCGAGGAAAGAATGTGGGTTCCAGCGTCAGAGGTAAACGCCAACAGGTTGATTCAGGCTTTCCATGTCTCTCATCCGGAGAGACCTGGTCCTGAGTGTCCGGAGGCCCCTCGTGAAAGGGGGGGTACTGTCACGAGGGTGTCAAGAGCCACGTCTGACTCCGTTATACCCGGGGTCAGGAAGTCGCAGCGGGTGGCTGCGCGCTCTATGTCTAAAGATCACGGTGTTTCTTAGTGTTTGTTTTCTGTGTTTGCCTTGCTATCCTTTTTGTCTCACTCAGGGATCCGTAGCTTCTCCTCCTCAGCTGTTTCTTGTCTGCCACTCCCAAACTCCTTATATTCTCCTCTCACACTTCTCTTGTTGCCAGTTATAGAGCTTCCTGCCTGGACATCTATACTGACCCACTGGAGCTGTGAATCCTGGTTGTTGTTCCAGAGTGCTTCCCTCCGGATCCCTGTTGGGCTTTTGTTGTCTCCTGTTGTTGCCCACCTGGGATTATATGTTTAGTTTGTATTGTCTGTCCTCCCCTTGGTGTTTTCCTCTAGAGCTAGTGGTGCGGACTAGTGTTCCCACCGCCCTGTTCACTATCTAGGGCTCATCCTAGGGAAAGCCAGGGTTTTAGGCACGTGATCGGCGTACGGGTGAGGAACCCGTCTAGGGACGACAGGGCAGCCAGGTGCCAGACGCAAGGTGAGTCAGGGGTCACCACCTTCCCTCTCACTAGGGCAGGGCCTCCCTCTTTTCCTCCCTCCGTGTCACGTATGTGACAGTTACGCCGATCGTGATAATATTTAAATTGTGGATAAAGGATGATTGTTTGACCAGTTGGGGCCCAACCACTGGGACCCACTCTAGTCAAGAGAACCCCATAGGAATAGACTGGCAGTTGAGCATGGGCCCTGACTGCCTCTCCAGTCATCTCCATCTGACAGCCAGATATTAGCTGAGCCATACCGAACACCATATAAAAACATACAGAAAAATGTACTGTCCCACTTGGAACCTCAGTGGTGCAATGGTGCAGCTGCCGAAGAGACAGCGGATAATGGAGATAGAGGCTGTGGCTGGCAGATGATGCTCCTCGTAGTTCTAGAGATCCAGAGCCTATAGTCACGTTCATCAGGAAGGTCTAGAGATTGGGTCAGAATCTCGAGTGCCAATATGGAGGTGACTGGAGAATAAGACGCAATAGAGCCAATAAAACACATAACCTGCACAGTGATTCCACATTTTATGGACCATAACTATTCTATGTAATCATTTTGTCCAAAAGTTTACTGCTGAGAAGGTTTTGGATCCATATCATGCCATGTGTCCTGATCGGCTGCTCAGAAATGGCGAGTATGAATATTTGGGAGATGGTTAGAAAGATTAATGCAGTCCTGCATCCTGGAGAGGTGGAAAGTACGACTTAAAGGGTTCACTGGAAGGTGACTGAGTCAGTCCTATAAATCTCTTCACTTTTGGGTTGAAAAGAAGCGATGATGAGTAGAAGAGCGTCCTGCGTGCTTTCCGTTGGCTCAGATTTAGTAGCGGGGTGTTTCTTCTTCTTTTTTTCCTTCTCGTCCCAGCCAGCGACTTGGAAGAGCCAATTTAAGTTTGGTTGTTATTGTTTAAGTTGCCAGTTTTAGTTTCTTGGATTGACCTTTTCATTGCCAGTGGTATGCTTTAATTTTTTGGGTTTCTATTTTGGCAATTAGAGGTAAACATGTATATTTAATTGTAAGATGCGTCCTTGACCTAATGGGAAGGTTTTGCTCACGAACTTGTCAGACGGACATGACCTTCTTGTAGATACTTTACAAATGATGAATCAAATGGGGCTGTGGAGTTGTAATAAAATTGTTTGCGTCGGTAGAAGAGTACAGCTTCAATGTAAAAATTTGATACACTCATTGACAAGAAAAAATCCGGCACCAAGAAGGAGTTGTTGGATAGAGCTTTCTATGCGTGACTGTAATGATGATAAATGGATGTGATTGCACTATTAGAGGAAAGAAGTTTATTGGGGAAAACTGTACAATAGCAAGGAAGTTCTAGGGCTCTGTTGGGCAGCCTCTATCCTGGATACAAATTGAAATACGGCCTCTAGCCTGGATACAAATTGAGATACGGCCTCTAGCCTGACTACAAATTGAGATACGGCCCCTAGCCTGGATACAAGATGAGATACGGCTTCTAGCCTGGATACAAGATGAGATACGGCTTCTAGCCTGGATACAAGATGAGATACGGCCTCTAGCCTGGATACAAGATGAGATACGGCCTCTAGCCTGGATACAAGATGAGGTGCAGCCTCTAGCCTGGATACAAGATGAGATACAACCTCTAGCCTGGATACAAGATGAGATACGGCCTTCTAGCCTGGATACAAGATGAGATACGGCTCTAGCCTGGATACAAGATGAGATACGGCCTCTAGCCTGGATACAAGATGAGATACGGCCTCTAGCCTGGATACAAGATGAGATACGGCCTCTAGCCTGGATACAAGATGAGATACGGCCTCTAGCCTGGATACAAGATGAGATACGGCCTCTAGCCTGGATACAAGATGAGATACGGCCTCTAGCCTGGATACAAGATGAGATACGGCCTCTAGCCTGGATACAAGATGAGATACGGCCTCTGGCCTGGATACAATGATGAGATACGGCCTCTGGCCTGGATACAAGATGAGATACAGCCTCTGGCCTGTATACAAGATGAGATACGGTTGGACATGGAGGCATACAGGTCCTGTATGGTATCCTGCAGAACATTTGCCCACAGATGTTACAGCTGGGCCTGTAGATCCTGCACACTTGTAGGTTGCATGATGCTGTAGTCCCAGCTTGTCACATAAATGCTGAATTGGCAATTTAAATCTGATGATCGGGCAGCAAAGGAAGTGTTGAAATCTGCTGAGTGTGCTGGTGAACATTATTCTGCTGAAAATGCCCTGCCATGAGACAACACATGTGGCCATAGGATGTCCTGCACATATCACTGAGCTGTTAGTGTCTCTCATATCACTACTAGGGGTGACCAACTGTGTGTTGCTCCACAGCAAAAGCTGGATTAAAGATCTCACCACCAGGCTTCCATGCTTTAACCCGACCATTGTGGGATCTAAAACAGAAACTTGATTTATCACTAAATACAATAAGATTCCCATCCAGAGCTGACTAGATTTCTTGTTCATGACTCCACTGCACACAAAGGAGACAGAGGTTGGCTGTCAACGGCTGGATGCATAATGGGCGCTGTGACACAATTTTTTTTTCTACTTGGCACCTGGAAATTGTCCTGGCAGAGACATAGGTGTGTAATGAAGGAGCCACCTGTGTCTGGAGGGTGCACAACAAAACTATGGGAGCTGCTCTTGTTTGTCAGTGAATCAAACGATCCTCTCTACTGGTGGTCTGTCTGGGCCGTCTGGAGGCTTTTCTCTGTGTGTACATGCCCTCACATAACCACTGCTCCCAACACCTCCTTATAGCTAGGTCAGAACAGCTTAGATGGCATGTAGTTCATGGAAATAAAAAACATCCTGCTCCTCTCAGTCCAGTGAAGCGCGCCCTCCCAGTCTGTCAACTGGGCAAGATGTCTACGAGTGTCAGAGTATTTCCAGCAGTCCACGATCTTTTACCTGCCAGCACTGGATTATAGTTGATGGTTTCTTCCAGCACTGGATTATAGTTGATGGTTTCTTCCAGCACTGGATTGTAGTTGATGGTCTGTACCAGCACTGGATTATAGTTGATGGGCTGTACCAGCACTGGATTATAGTTGATGGTCTGTACCAGCACTGGATTATGGTTGATTGTCTGTGCCAGCACTGGATTAAAGTTGAAATTTCCTTCATGCACTGGATTATGGTTGATGGTCTGTGCTAGCACTGGATTATAATTTATGGTCTGTGCCTGCACTGGATTATAGTTGATGGTTTCTTCCAGCACTGGATTATTGTTGATGGTTTCTTCCAGCAGTGGATTATAGATGATGGTTTCTTTCACCACTGGATTATAGTTAATAGTCTATGCCAGCACTGGATTATGGTTGATGGTCTGTGCTAGCACTGGATTATTGTTGATGGTTTCTTCCAGCACTGGATTATTGTTGATGGTTTCTTCCAGCACTGGATTATTGTTGATGGTTTCTTCCAGCACTGGATTATAGTTGATGGTCTGTGCAAGCACTGGATTATTACTGGTGGTTTCTCAGGTGACTGGTGATTTCCAGCTGATTCTTCTCCATCCAGGATCGTTGATGGAACTTGATTAGGTTATAGGTTACTGGTGTTTAGGCTCAGTGTTTTTCTGTAGGCTCACCCATGCTGCATGACTTGACCTGGCGCCCATTACTATAATTTGATTGGATGTTTTACAAACCTCAGGAATTAGCGTGGGTCTTGCCTCTGCTGCAATAACACTTGACCTTTCAGGTAATGGCTAATGAAAACTAATGGCCTCACCTTGTCCCTTTTCAAGTCTTGAGTTAAATGCACCTCGTTTTACTACTCAACAATCCTTAATAACCCTGTAAATCCGATACGCAGCCGCCAAAACTGATTCTCCAAAGAGATTAATCTCCTCGCTCCTTGTAAACGTCTCCTAATAATGTAACCGGCCTGATCTGCCATTAAAAAGCTGAGGGCTGCTTACTCTCGTTAAAAGAAGTAAAGAGAGATTTAGACTCTTATCTGCCTCTTGTCTGGCTTTAGGTCTCTACTGGAAATGGAGCTATAAAAATCTCCCATAAAACCCTACCCCGGTGACTTATTTCTCCTCCGATCTGTAACACTAATCTCTTGGCATGTGTCTACGAGGCTTTTGTGGCTTTTGTTTCTGCCTGCAGAAACCTCCCCTCGCCCGGCCGGGATTTGTTTTATGACTTGTTTTTTTACTAATAGTCTTTAACAACTTGTTTTCAGTATTTACTTCTGATGTAAAGGTGCGGTCCGGATTGGCCTCTTCATCGTAACGTCATGACGTTCTTCCAGGATGGGAAGCCGTTGCTCCTACCAGTATCTTTGTAACTAAGATCGAATAGTCTTTTACTGGTTGCCGAACTTGTTGCGAAGGAATTCATTTTCAAAACCCGTTTTCACCTAAAATCAAAAAGTTTGGCTCCGTTTACATCATGTTTATGGCCTTCTGTTCAGTCCGTATTTTGGTCCGCAAATCAGGGATCCACAAAATACAGATGCCCTCTGTGTGCTTTCCGCATTTTTCTCTCTCCTACAAATTAGAAATGGCCATTCTCGTCTTCATTGATGGACAAGAATAGGACATACTGGTCCAAGTGATTTGCAAAAAATGTGTATGGGATGTGAATGCAGTATTCTTACCTTACTAGCCAGTTAGAGGCCAAAAGGGCACTATTCTCAGAAGATTCTCAGTAGGAAGGGGGTAAGAAGTTGCTGGCAGGCTTCTCATAAGGATTAGGCAGTTGAATGGCCTCTGCCATCGAGGTAGAGTTGCAAGGCCCCCCGTTAACCGTTCCAGCTTAAAATGGCGTATTCAACTGATGTGTATGGCCAACTAGTGGAGGCCTATGGACACACCTAGGATGTATCTTGGGAGCTTCCCGGTGCACACAGTAAAAGTACATCCAAAATATGATGTCAATTTAGTCTTGAAAGTAAGTGCTTTTAATCTCTTGCTTTAAAGGCTTAAAGGCTAAGGACACCTTGTGACCTGCAGTTGGGACGGCAAGCAGGTAAACCGTGAAGAATAGGCAGCATTTGTACAAGTGCTTTGTACAGAGAAAGTGATTTCTCTGCAAATAGCTGATCGGCGAGAGTGCTGGGAGTAGTAGTCTCCCCCCCCCCCCAGTCCTCAATATAAAAAAAAGTGGACATTTAACCCCTTAAGGACACTGCTTAGAAGTTTAGAAGCAAATCTTGAAATTTTTCTGAAATTTGCCAAACCCACTTTTTAAGGACCAGTTTAGGTCTGAAGTTACTTTGTGAGGCTTAGGCTACTTTAACACCTGCGTTTAGGTGCGGATCTGTCTGGTATCTGCACAGACGGATCCGCACCTATAATGCAAACGCTGGTATCCGTTCAGAACTAATCCGTCTGCATAAGGCCTCATGCACACGACCGTTGTGTGCATCCGTGTCCGTTGTTCCATTTTCCGTGATTTTCTGGGTCCGTTGAAAACTCACCTTTGTTCATCCGCGTCAGTGATCCGTGTTTCCTGTCCGTCAAAAAAATGTGACCTGTCCGATTTTTTTGACGGACAACGGTTCGTGGCCCCATTCAAGTCAATGGGTCAGTGAAAAAACACGGATGCACACAAGATTGTCATCCGCGTCAGTGATCCGTGTCCGTAGGCTACTTTCACACAGACGGATCGCAGATCGTGAAAACTCAGATCCGACAGTATATACTAACACAGAGGCGTTCCCATGGTGATGGGGATGCTTCAAGTTAGAATATACTGAGAACTGTGTACATGACTGCCCCCTGCTGCCTGGCAGCACCCGATCTCTTACAGGGGGCTGTGATCCACACAATTGACCCCTCAGGTGCCGCACCTGAGGGGTTAATTGTGCGTATCATAGCCCCCTGTAAGAGATCAGGTGCTGCCAGGCAGGAGGGGGCAGACCCCCCCCCCCCCCCTCCCCAGTTTTAAATTCATTGGTGGCCAGTGCGGCCCCCCCCTCCTAATTAAAATTTCCCCCCCCATATACTATGGCCCCAGTTGTGCCCCCATCTTTATATTATGGCCCCAGTTGTGCCCTCATGCATATACTATGACCCCAGATGTGTCCCTATACATATATTATGGCCCCAGTTGTGCCCCCACAGATATATTATGGCTCCAGTTGGTGGCAGCGGAGAGTTCTGATCGGAGTCCCAGTTTAATCGCTGGGGCTCCGATCGGTAACCATGGCAACCTACTGGTAAGTGACAGGTCTGTGCTATAAGCAATGCGCCGCACAGACCTTTCACTTACCAGTAGGAGGAGCGCCCAGCTGGCCACAGACAGCGCAGGTAAGTATAATGCTTCTAAAATTGCTAAGTAACCATGGCAGCCAGGACTGCAGTAGCGTCGTGGTTGCCATTGTTACCGATCGGAGCCCCAGCGATTAAACTGGGACTCCGATCGGAACTCTCCGCTGCCACCAACTGGGGCCATCGTATATGTATGGGGGCACAACTGGGACCTTAATATATGTATGGGGGCACAAATGGGGCCATAGTATATGGGGGGGGGATTTTAATTAGATGGGGGGGGGGGAGGGGAGGCTGCACTGGCCACCAATGAATTTAAAACTGGGGAGGGAGGGAGAGATCGGATGCTGCCAGGCAGCAGGGGGCAGTCATGTACACAGTTCTTAGTATATTCTAACTTGAAGCGTCCCCATCACTATGGGAATGCCTCTGTGTTAGAATATACTGTCGGATCTGAGTTTTCACGATGTAACTCAAATCCGAAGGTATATTCTAACACGGAGGGGCTCCCATGGTGATGGGGGACGCTTCAAGTTAAAATATACCATCGGATTGGAGAAAACTCCGATAGGGACTCCTGACATTACATTGAAAGTCAATGGGGGACGGATCCGTTTGCAATTGCACCATATTGTGTCAACGTCAAACGGATCCGTCCCCATTGACTTGCATTGTAAGTCAGGACGGATCCGTTTGGCTCCGCACGGCCAGGCGTACACCAAAACGACTTTTTTTTTTTAACTTTCCTTCATGTCTGGTGATCCTCCAAAAATCACGGAAGACACACGAAAAAAAAAACTGACACGGAACAACGGAACTCCGTTTTGCAGACCGTGAAAAGAAACTGTTGTGTGCATGAGGCCTTACTATGTAAAAAAAAAGTTTAAGTGTAAGTCAGATGGATCCGTCCTGACTTACATTGAAAGTCAATGGGGGACGGATCCGTTTACAATTGCACCATATTGTGTCAGGACGGATCCGTTTGGCTACGCATCTCCAGGCGGACACCAAAACGCTGCAAGCATCGTTTTGGTGTCCGCCTCCAGAGCGAAATAAAGGCGGAACGGAGCCAAACTGATGCATTCTGAACGGATCCTTATCCATTCAGAAGGCATTGGGGCTAAACTGATCCGTTTTGGGCCACTTGTGAGAGCCTTAAAAAACTGATCTCAGGGGCGGACCCAGAAATGGCAGTGTGAAAGTAACCTTACATAATAGAAACCACCCAAAAATGACCCCATTCTAGAAACTACACCTTAAGGTATTCAAAACTGATTTTACAAACTTTGTTAACCCTTTAAGTGTTCCACAAGAGTTAATGGCAAATGAGATAAAATTTCAGAATTTCTATTTTTATTTTGGCAAATTTTCCATTTTGATCCATTTTTTCAAGTAACAAAGCAAGGGTTAACAGCCAAACAAAACTCTATATTTATTGCCCTGATTCTGTAGTTTAGGCCTCGTGCACACAACCGTTTTTGTGGTCCGCATCCGAGCCGCAATTTTTGCGGCTCGGGTGCGGACCCATTCACTTCAATGGGGCTGCAAAAGATGCAGACAGCACTCCGTGTGCTGTCAACATCCGTTGCACAGTTAAGTGGCCCCGCAGAAAAAAATATAGCATGTCCTATTCTTGTCCGTTTTGCGGACAAGAATAGGCATTTCTACAATGGGCCGCCCGTTCCGTTCCACAAATTGCGGAAGGCACATGGGAGGCTTCAGTTTTTTGTGGGTTTGCGGACTGCAAAAAACGGCACGGTCGTGTGCGTGAGGCCTAATAGAAACACCCCATATGTGGTCGTAAACTACTGTACGGGCACACAGTAGGGCGTAGAGGGAAAGGTTCGCCGTGTGGTTTTTGGAAGGCAGATTTTGCTGGATTGGTTTATTTACACCATGTCCCATTTGAAGCCCCCTGATGCACCCCTAGAGTAGAAACTCCATAAAAGTGACCCCATTTTGGAAACTACGGGATAGGGTCGCAGTTTTGTTGGGACTATTTTTAGGGTACATATGATTTTTGGTTGCTCTATATTACATTTTTGTTAGGCAAGGTTACCAAAAATAGAAATTCTGAAATTTCATCTCCATTTGCCATAAACTGTTGAGGAACACCTAAAGGGTTAATAAAGTTTGTAAAATCAGTTTTGAATACCATGAGGGGTATAGTTTCTTAGATGGGGTCACTTTTGTGGAGTTTCTACTCTAGGGGTGCTTCAGGGGTTCTTCAAATGGGACATGGTGCCAAAAAAAAGGCCATCAAAATCTGCCTTCCAGAAACTATATGGCGTTCCTTTCCTTCTGCGCCCTGCCGTTTGGACATACAGCAGTTTACGACCACATATGGGGTGTTTCTGTAAACGGCAGAATCGGGGTAATAAATATTACGTTTTGTTTGGCTGTTAACCCTTGCTTTGTTACTGGAAAAAATGGATTGAAATAGAAAAATTTGCTAAAAAATAGCTATTTTGGAACCGTTTTTATTAAAAAAAATTTGACCGTGTTCATCTGAGGGGTTAGGTCATGGGGAATTTTTATAGAGCAGATTCTTATGGATGCGTCGATACCTAATATGTCTACTTTTTTATTTTTTTATTTAGGTTTTGCACTATATTATCCTTTTTTAAACAAAAAAAAATAAATGTTAGTATCTCCATAGTCTGTCATTTTTTTTTTTTTTTTAGCCGATTGTCTTAGGTAGAGGCTAATTTTTTGCGTAATGAGAGGACGGTTTTATTGGCACCATTTTGGGGGGCATATGACTTTTTGATCGCTTGCTATTACACCTTTTGTAATGTAAGGTGACAAAAAAATACTTTTTTTGCACCTTATTTTTATTTTTTTTACAATGTTCATCTGAGGGGTTAGGTCATGGGGTATTTTTATAGAGAAGATTCTTACGGACACGGCGATACCTAATATGTCTACTTTTTTATTTATTTTAGTTTTATAAAATATAATTTTTTGGTGTCTCAAGTCTGAGAACCATAGTTTTTTTTCGATTGTCAGTGGCTAAATGGAATTAAAATTAGGGAAGGGGATTATAAATGTAGTACTCCATCAAAGTGTGGTACTCTCTTAGGCTGGTTTCACACGGGCGTTGCGGAAAAATGTGCGGGTGCGTTGCGGAAACACCCGCGATTTTTCCGCGCGAGTGCAAAACATTGTAATGCGTTTTGCACTCGCGTGAGAAAAATCGCGCATGTTTGGTACCCAAACCCGAACTTCTTCACAGAAGTTCGGGCTTGGGATTGATGTTCTGAAGATTGTATTATTTTCCCTTATAACATGGTTATAAGGGAAAATAATAGCATTCTGAATACAGAATGCTTAGTATAATAGTGCTGGAAGGGTTAAAAATAATAAAAAAGTTAACTCACCTTATCCCCATGATCGTGTAGATCCCGGTCTGTTCTTTAGCTGTGGCTGAATGACCTTTGGTGATGTCAGATCACATGCTCCAATCACATGGTCCATCACCATGGTGATGGAGCATGTGATCTGACATCACCACAGGTCCTTTAGCCACAGCTAAAGAACAGACCGACCGGGAACTAGGCGATCATGGGGATAAGGTGAGTTAACTTTTTTAATTTTTTTTAACCCTCCCAGCACTATTATACTAAGCATTCTGTATTCAGAATGCTATTATTTTCCCTTATAACCATGTTATAAGGGAAAATAATACAGTGAATAGACTGTCACCTAGAACCCATGCGTGGAAATCGCACCGCATCCGCACTTGCTTGCGGATGCTTGCGATTTTCACGCAACCCCATTCATTTCTATGGGGCCTGCGTTACGTGAAAAACGCTGAATATAGAACATGCTGCGATTTTCACGCAACGCATAAGTGATGCGTGAAAATCACCGGTCATGTGAACAGCCCCATAGAAATGAATGGGTCAGGATTCAGTGCGGGTGCAATGCGTTCAACTCACGCATCGCACCCGCGCGGAAATCTCGCCCGTGTGAAAGGGGCCTTAGGCAACCAATAATGCAGAGGCCCGGATGATCGGGGCACGTGTCACACTGAGTGGTGGTGTCCTTCCATATCTCCCTTCTGACAGGGCCTTTAGGACTGCTTCATAGAACTGGAGGAATTTCCCTGTGTTGCCAGCGCTCCGGGACAGCACAAAAGAGTTGTACAAGGCAACCTGTAGCAAGTAGACCGCAACTTTTTTGTACAATGCCCAGGTTTTGCGCATAGCGTTATATGGCTTGAGGACTTGATCAGAGAGATCAACTCCTCCCATATACCGATTGTAGTCGACGATACAATTGGGCATGAGAACCGTTGCAGCGGTACCTCACACAGGGACAGGGGTGATGCCGTAACCATGAATTGTGGACTGTAAAAGCTCATCCTTCTTGTCCCTATATCTGACCAGCAACAGGTTTCCACTGGTAAGCCCCTGGCCCTAGCCAAAAAGGAGCCCGGGTGTTGAGTTATGAACTATTGGGTGTACAAGTTCGTTTGCTCCACCATCAGATTCACAAAGTGGTCACTGAAAAAAGACCAAAATAGTCATATTCAGTGAAGCCCACTATGGGAATCTGGATTCCTGGTTGGCCAACATCACAGGCTCAAAATCCTCTGGGGTACACCATGCAAGTTCACCGGTAGGGGGCTCAGGTGGACTTATCTGGTGGGCCGGAAAACTAGTACGAGCCCCAGAGCTTATCGTACTAGTGTGGGCCACAGGGTCCCTGGCATGGCGGCCCCCTTGCCCCGCCTAGGCGTCGTCTCCGCCGCCTTGGGTGCTCATCATCCTAGCTAGATGAGGAGGACGCGGATGACAAGAGGAAAGTGGGGTCATCTTCGTCCTCACTGGGGCTCTCTGAGTCAGAGGCAAGCTGGGCGTATGCCTCCTTGGCCTAGAACATCCGGTGGGCCATAGGGGAGTGTGTGTGTGTGTGCGTGCAAAACTTTATTTAGTGTGTGTGTGTGTGGGTGTTTGCAGACTTTGCCCTAAACCTAAGAGAAAAAAATTAAATAAAAAAGTGAAAACCCCAAAAAAGGCAAAAAAAAATAAAAATAAAGATTCAAATTTGCTGATCAGCCGTCCGAAGGTGATCAGCGGTGGGGTGGATGGTGCAGGATGGTGATTGGTGATTTATTTCCGAATAACCCGGAAACGCAGCAAACCGCAGATTCGGGGGGGGGGGGGGGCTGGGCATTGTGACAGAGTTCCTGCTGATTGATTTCAGCAGGCACTCTGTTCCGATCGCCGCGCGGCAGTGATCATAAGTACACATGACGTAACGGTGGCATACCGGTACGTCATGTGTCTCCAACAGATTAAAGGCTATGTACACCTTTTGGGGGCATTTTTCTTTTATTAGTGCATTGTACTCATTGTGAACTAAAAATCTTTTTTTTATTAGTCTTTTTTTAACTTATGGAGCCCTTTTCGCTGTACAGAGCTGAGATGCTCTACTGGCAGGATACATTTCCTCTCTTCTCCATCAGGCAGGGAGCTGACTGGCTCCTTATTTCTGCTGTTAGACCTTATAAACACTCATCAAAGATCAATCCTTATCTTACTGATAAGAATGTGGCTTCAGTAAGTGTTTATGACCTCTAATTTAGAGATAAGAGTTATAGGCTAGAAAAACTGTTAACCCTTTGTGACAGAACGGCTCAATATTTTTAATAAAGACCAATTGAAGAAAAAATTATATTTAGCCCCAAATGAGTAAAATGCAATCATAAAATAAAATTGTCCCCGACGCTATGCATAGCCTTTAAGCCATATTCTTGCCAGTTTGATAAGTTTATCTATAATGGGTGTTTAAGGTCAGGAGATCAAATGAAGGCTTCACATGAGCCGTCAGCTAACAGGACTGAGAAGTGATACTCTGCAGGCAGACCAATTTTTCACCCCTGTATTACAAAAAAAGCTTTTTTTTTTTTTTTTTATGAAGACCAATTGAAAAAGTTTTTTTTTTAAAGGGATTCTGTCACCAGGTTTTACCCCTGTCCGCTAAACATATGCTGATGTTCAGGGCCTCATCAGGATTCCTAATGTGGGCTTCTAAATGTGATGTGTAGCTTTATTTTGCTAAAAAACAGGTTTTACTAACCTGTCACTCAAAGAAATAAGGTGCCCAAGGGGATGTCAAGGGATGCAAGGTGCCGGCCGCACCCACCGCCGTTCGTGCCCAGCCCCGCCTTTCCAGACTTCTGCGCCGCCTCCTAATCCTCTGTGCCGCCTCTCGCTCTCCCTCCCTCCCCCCTCCTCCTGCTGTAAGATCTTGCGCGTGCACACAGGGCTCTGAGAGGCACGTGACGCCCCATCCTACAGCTCTACCGGTGCTAGTGTTGGACCATGACAGCACAAAATCATATGCCATTCGGGGGTCTCTGACAAGCCCGGTGGGCGCTAATAGGGATGCTTTTAGTGCTATTTCTACAGACATACATAGAGGGTATGTAGTTTCCAGATTGGACGCCCCTCCACGACCAAGCGTGTGTCATGCTCTATTATATCACGGCCGCAACGTGTTTGTCATTAAAGTTTATACCTATATATTACAGATGTGTGTTGTTTCATTTAGCAAAGGATTGTGGGTAGGCGGCCGCTGCGGCAGAACAGATGGTGTTATTGTAAGTGAAGGTTCTCCTTCTTTCTTTCGTTCTTTTTTAATTGCCTTCGTTAGGCACCTGTATTCCCAGTCTACAAATATTTTCATTCAGTGTGTAAGTGTTTCTAAACGCCCGCATGGGATTCTTACAGGGTGTATGTCATCTGATTAGAGAAACGAGCTGTGACCCCTTCTCAGAAAGCGAGGCCAGCCTGCCTGCCAGCTTGGGCGCAGGGGGGTTCTGGGAAATGGAGCCTTTGCTCCAAGCCGTGGCACTTTATGGTATTATTTGCAGACCCTTTTATTTTTTTATAAAAATGTTCCCTTTTTGTCATGTGAGATATTTTAATATAATATAGAAATGAACATTTTCTGCCCCTTTTTCTATAGATAGGTCTGAAGTGATCACCTCTGGTGCCAGTCAAAATGTGGACTGTGGTAGAAGCCAGTGCCTGAGCCTAGAAGGGCATCTGCGGAGGGCAGGGGTAGTTTAAATATCTTAGGTTGTCTGAGGCTTTGTTCACATCACCGTTCAGCCTTTCCGTTCTCCTGCTCCGTTTTGAAGCAGGAGAACGGAAAGGACGGATAAGGCACATAACTGATGTCAAACGGAGCCCTTAGGACCCCATAGACTATAATGGGGTCCGTTATGTTTCCGCTCAGAAGCCGAGACAAAAGTCCTGCATGCACAACTTTTGTCTCCGTTTCAAAATCATCTTCTGAGCGGAAACATAACGGACCCCATTATAGTCTCTGGGGTCCTAAGGGGTCCGTTTGACTCAGTTTGGCGTCAGTTATGTGCCTTATCCGTCCTTTCCGTTCTCCTGCTCCTAAACAGAGCAGGAGAACGGAAAGGCTGAACGGTGATGTGAACGAAGCCTTATCGGGACCCCGCAAAAAAAATATAGCATGTCCTATTCTTGTCCTTTTGCGGACAAGAATAGGCATTTCTACAATGGGCCGCCCGTTCCGTTCCACAAATTGCGGAAGGCACATGGGAGGCTTCAGTTTTTTGTGGGTTTGCGGACTGCAAAAAACGGCACGGTCGTGTGCATGAGGCCTAATAGAAACACCCCATATGTGGTCGTAAAATACTGTACGGGCACACGGCAGGGCGTAGAGGGAAAGGTTTGCCGTGTGGTTTTTGGAAGGCAGATTTTGCTGGATTGGTTTATTTACACCATGTCCCATTTGACCTGACCAATAAGTGAAAAAAAGCCACGCGCTTGTATTTTTGGCTAAGGCTTCTTTCGCACTAGCGTTAGGCTTGTCCAGCAGGCTGTTCCAGCAGGGGGACAGGCTGCCGGACAAGCCTAATGCTAGTGTGAAAGAAGCCTAACCACAGACAAAAAAAAACTCATCCCTGCTAGAGATGAGCAAATCACTCAAAATTCAACTGGGGCTCGAATTATTTCCATTTGGGTCTCCAACTGGCCTGAACATTTGTGTAGAAGACTCTGCCATCTCCTATGACCTCTCCTTTCTCTATTTTTATTTTTTATTTTATTTTATATTTTTATTATTCACTTTTCCCCCCTAAACCTTTCGCTCGCTCTCTACCGAAACGCCCCCCCCCCCATTGAATCACCAAAAATTTTAAATCTGATCCACCTCAATTTTATTTTTATTTTTTTTACAAAATTCACGTCAAATCCTATTTAGAATGGATTCGCTCATCTCTCATCCCTACAGATCTCATTTTTTAGGTAATTGTATGCCCTGGCCATCTTTAACCATTGCATATAACTTATGTCAGTGGTTAATATCTTATGTATTTGGTCTGCTTGACCCAGAATATCCAATCTGCAGGCAGCATGTTATAGAGCGGGAGACGCAGGGAAGATTGATATATGGTTTTATGGGTAAAGATTCAGTAGAGCTTCTCATTTATTGATCTAGAGCTCCACTCCCTGGGCTTAGGAGTCCAGTGGGTGGTCATACCGCCCACCGGACTCCTAAGCCCAGATTGAGCATGGGCAGGATTTAGGTCAATGAATGAGAGGTTTTACTGAATCTTTACCCATAAAAATATATATATCAAACTTCTCAACTTCTCCTGCTCTGTAACTGTCTGCTTGCAGATTACTTGTTCCACATGATAGTTTCCCTTCAGGGCTAGCCTTATAAATCGATTTCTATACCCAGCCCAAATCTTCCCGTCCCCTGGCAATTATTTGTTAATACTAGGAACGTTCATATTTGCTCAGTACCCCTGTAGCCCGAGCACTGTGACCAGTGGGCAACATTTTTATGCATGGTTGATGCTGATCGCCCATGAGCATGCCTCTCTACCCTCTGACGATCACATGGCCACTGTACGCATTGAAATGAATGGGTGGCCATGGGTTGGTTGAGTCGAGTCCACCCGAGTGAGATCCACTCTTTGCAACACGACTAAAGTCATCGCCATTTTTCATCCATCATCTGAATATCTTGGATTGTTTTCAGATGAAGCAAGGCATCATTTCATAACCTCACCATTATTTCTTCTTGCCCCGTCCCTCTATTCAGCAGATATTACTCAATTTATGTATTTCTAAGCAACAAAAAAAAAATCACAACAGAAACTAATAATGTTCATCCCCCCGAACTTCAAGGGAAAAAGGCCATAAAAAGCAATTTGCAATTGGCCGCAGCGGTTTATTTGTGTAAGGTTTGGTTCCAGAAGTATGGTGTTTACAGATGGTGGTTTTCCGGTTATAAAGCACATTTCTACAGTCATATAAAATGTTCACTGGGTTTTCCTACCAGAACCGAAAATATGAATGTAAATGTGGTGAGCAGTGAAAGTAACACCAGTGTTAGGGCTTCCTAGCAAAAACCAAAATAGGGCCCCTGCTGCTGTATGACCTTACATCCCATCATCCCCAGCCGGGATGGCACTGCCCTTCTTACTCCCTACCCTAGGGCAAAGAATTGCAGCAGGACCCTCTAGCTATCACTCATAGGGTTGTGCACTCCAGCCAGTGGCTCAGGTGCCAGACGTGGTTCTTGGGCCACCTGCATGTGATGCCCCATTGGCACCAGCAATTTTAAAGCACAGGGGCCAGCGACCTCAGGCACTCCAGCTGTTCTGAAACTACAACTCCCAGAATCCTCCTTTCACTTCTATATCAATTACAGAAGAACAGTCGAGTAAGTGTGCATGCTGGGAGTTGTAGTTTCACAGCAGCTGGAGTACCGGGCACAATATGACTCAGTGATGTTTTTGATAAATGGTTTCCCTTTTTAAAGGGCTTGTCTAGGGTTAAAAAAAAAACATGGCTGCTTTTTTCCAAAAACTGCTCCACACACCTGACCATGGTTTGTGTCTGGAATTGCGGTTCGGCTCCATACTTATCCTAGCCTTTGGACAGATGTGGCGCTGTTTCTGAAAAAAAGCGGCCATGTTTTTCTAATCTTGGACAACTTCTTCAGGGTGCATTCACACACGGACCTGGAGGCACATGGAAGGCTCTCCGTGTGTTTTCAGGTCCATATCTGAGATATATCCTATCTTTCGCAGCATCTAGCAGATGCGGTGTGCACGTGGCTGTTACCCGTGTTTCGTGGATGCGCGGTTTGCATGGCCTTCCCACGGTTATGTGAATGTGGCCTTAAAGGGAGTCTGTTATCATAGAGATCACTGATAAACCAAGGCACACAGTCCTGTAGTCCTAGCTCAGCTGAATGTAAAGATACTTTTCACCTAGCGATCTGTTGCTTCATTCTGGAGATAAAACATTTTTAATATGCAAATGAGCAGTTAAGTGCACTGAGGGCAGGCCCAAACCACTATGTGCACCCTTTCTCCTCCTGCTTCCTCTGCCAGCCCCTCCCTCTCCTTGATTGAGAGGGTCAGGTTCCTGCATAGTCATCTCGCCTGACCCTTTCAATCTGTCAGAGGAAGCAGGAAGTAAGGGTGCACAGAATGGCTTGGGCCTGCCCTCTGTGCACTTAACTGCGCATTTTTATATACATTAATGGCACTGTTTCTCCGAATGAAGCGAAGAATCAGTAAAGGCATCATTACTTTCAGCTGAGCTAGCCCTACAAGGCACTGTACTTGGTGCATCAGTGAATTGCCTGCCGACAGTTTCCCTTTAATGCCTTTGTATTTGTTTGTATTCTTAGCCCCCCGACTTTACGATCACCTACTGACTTTACTGATCACCATGCAGTATATTTTGTTAATCACGTTTTGGCCCCAGTCGCCTTGCTCCGGCTGCCATCTCTTTATCGGGGAAGCTGCTTTATCAAAAGCAGATCCCTTTGTATACTCAGCCCCCCCATTTCATGATCACCTACTGACTTTACTGGTTAACATGTAGTATATTTTGGTAAATGTGTAGGCGCCCATCACGTTTTGGCCCTAGTCACCTAGCTCCGGCTGTCATCTCTTCATCTGCGTTGTCAACAGTGGATTGTTCTTAGTTGTCACCTCGTTATAGTAATCAAATCGCTCTAAAGTCACATCAATGATCCTCCACTGGGAAATTGCTCATAATGCAATTGCTTAGTGTTGCGTTTGCTCTGACATAGAGAATTTATCTCTTAGTTCGGCACATGTCCGGAAACCATTGCATAGACTTGATTGTGGATCAGGTGCCTACATAGCGATCCGCCCTCGGTGGAAATATGACTATGAGGCTGTGTTTTTCAGTCTGGGTGGCCCACACGTTTCCTGTCTGTCATTAAACCCTATATTTCCTCGTTGAGTTGGTGCAAAGACCGGGAAACGGCAACAGTTCAAGGACCGGCGGTGCCATGAATATGCACGCTGGTGACCTCGGTTCCTGCTGCGAGATGGGAAAGATGATGCGTGCGTTGCCCATTCCCAGAATCCTATTGCACTCGTAGGATTTGTGGTCTGCTTGCAGGAAGGTATATCCTTGTGTTTAGCTGGAGCTGGAGTCATGTCAGTGCTGGGGAGGAGGTGTATGATACAGCGTAGAATGGACCAGCAGTCCTCTTTCCCTCCTCCTTGTGATTTTCTTCCCTTTCTTCTCATGCCAAAACCTTGGATTGTGTAACTTCCTTGGTTAACGGTCAAACGCAACAACTCCATCGAGGCACATCTGACACACCAGCAAAGTTTGCAGTGAGTCAAAGCAAACTTCCATCTGTGTTCCTGGGGACGGCCAGCAATAAGCAGAAAAACAGAGCTTTACAGGCACATCTCGCCCCGCACATTATCCGTCATTACGGCATACTTAACCGGTGACCAGCACAACCGGCGGATACACAACTTCTCAGGACACCTGCCACCCTGGGGGAGAAAGAGACCTGACCTGGCGCCATACATCTTCACATCTGTTTGTACCGGTATCCTACAGGCTAACCTGTGCTGGGTGACAACCAATAAAGGCTGCCGATACAGTGCCCATAGCGGTTGTCACCGACCATGAATGCCCTATACATTCTCTGCTGTCCTACATCTGTGCCGGTGTTCGTGTCAGACTAAACTACTGTAAATCTCTGCCGTTCTACTCATGACCCAGATTGTCAGGATGCAAAGATATTTGGGCCCCACCCACAGAGGAAGCTTGTGTGGAAGATCACGGAAAAAGTGAATTTTGACATTTTTCTAAATCTTTTTTTTTTGTATTTTTATTTTTTTTACCATAGAGTTTTCATCAGCAAACAGAGCTCCATCTGGTGCTGCAGTCTATGACGCCTCCTGTAATAGCCCTTTGATTAATATGTAAAGCTTGTTTCCCTTTGTTCACTAGACAAGTCATTTGACTTGTCGATTTGTATTTTACAAATGGTGAGAAACTAAGTAGGGCAGTCACATCTCACCAGGACCACCGTCTGGTTTTAGGTGGTCATGGTAGGCCTATGATTAGGACATGGACTCATGACTGCATTGTGTTAGGCTAAAACTGATTGTTGTGATGCAGGGTATGTGGGTTTTCAGGACACTAGTTCAGTTCAGTTGCATAAACATATGTGTTCTATTGGGCAAGAGGCCAATAAAATCCAATAGAAATAAAAACAA
The DNA here is from genome assembly GCF_014858855.1 of Bufo gargarizans. Classification (NCBI taxonomy): domain Eukaryota; kingdom Metazoa; phylum Chordata; class Amphibia; order Anura; family Bufonidae; genus Bufo; species Bufo gargarizans. The sequence continues at coordinate 42,499,203 of NC_058085.1, forward strand.
TAAATAAAACGATAATAAAACCCAATACAAATTAATACAATAAATAAAACGATAATAAAACCCAATACAAATAAATCCAATAAATAAAACGATAATAAAACCCAATACAAATAAATACAATAAATAAAACGATAATAAAACCCAATACAAATAAATCCAATAAATAAAACGATAATAAAACCCAATACAAATAAATACAATAAATAAAACGATAATAAAACCCAATACAAATAAATACAATAAATAAAACGATAATAAAACCCAATACAAATAAATACAATAAATAAAACAATAATAAAACCCAATACAAATAAATACAATGACTAAAATCATAATAAATTCCAATAAAAAATAAATGCAATAAATAATGTGATAAATCCAATAAAAACAAATAAAATGATAATAAAACCCCATAAAAATAAAACCAACAAATGATATAATAAGGTACATTACAAATAAATACAATAATTGAAATGATAATAAAACCACAAAAAATAAATACGAGACATAATACGATGATATAATCTAATAAAAAAATAAATACAATAAGTAATAAGAATAAAATACAATGAAAAATAAATACAATTACCGTATTTATCGGCGTATAACACGCACAGGCGTATAACACGCACCTTCATTTTAAGAGGGAAATTTCAGGAAAAAAAGGGTAGCTCAGAACTTTTTTTTTAATTAATATTATTACCACTTATAAGGTAAATAATGTAAAAGGATGACACTTATGGGGCTCTGTGGATTACACTTATGTCATCCACAGATCCCCATAAGTGTCATCTACAGATCCCCCATCAGATGGATCAGTGTGGAGAGAGGAGGCGGGGACACTCATGGCGGGGCATGTTAAACATTCAATCTGATCTCTTGTAGACGCGCTGTACGGTACTTACTGTAGTACCGGAGGTATAACATTAAGACGGCGCAGACCGGCATCTCCTTCGGTCATGCGCCGCCTGTCTCAGCTCCCTCCTGATGCGCCGCCTGCCTCAGCTCCCTCCTCATGCGCCGCCTGCCCCAGCTCCCTCCTCATGCGCCGCCTGCCCCAGCTCCCTCCTCATGCGCCGCCTGCCTGCTTATCTCACTTTATGAATGAACAGGCAGGCGGCGCATGACAGAGTGAGCTGGGGCAGGCGCCGCATGGCAGAGGGAGCTGGGACAGGTGGCGCATGAGGAGGGAGCTGCGGCAGGCGCTGCGCCGTCTTAATGTTATACCTCCGGTACGTAAAAACATGGCTTCTTAACATTATATCGGCGTATAACACGCATACATCATTTTCCCCCTATTTTCAGGGGGAAAAAGTGCGTGTTATACGCCGATAAATACGGTAAATATCATAAAATCCAGTACAAATAGATACAATAAATAATACAATAATAAAATACAATAAAAATACATTTGATAAATAATACAGGGTGGCCCACGAAAAAGTTACCTGCCTCCAGCAATAGTATGACAAGATGAACAACCAAGTCACAAAGGATGCTGAAGTGGTCCCCGTTCAGGTCACCAGACACCTTTGGGCCGTCGGATTATAGTGGCTGATGCTGCCTGTGAAGTTGCGGATGATGTTTGTGATGTTTTCCTTCAGTTCCTCCAGGGGATGTGGATGTGAATAAAATACAACAGAAAATAATTGCGATAAATAATATGATAAAATACTGTACAATAACTATACATATAGAAGCAGAGCCTGCTGGCTTGTGCCCGATGGCAGATGTCTGTGAAAAGAAGAATCGGGTATTTGAAATTTCACCATTGTTCCCATTGGAGGTAAGCCGTGACTGGCAGCGGTTTCCTCCCTGCTTCCCAATAAGAACACATGCATGCTTGGTCCGTCTCAGTATGCAAGTGTACAGGGGAGTCTGTCAGAATAGCTCAGAGCTGTGGTAGAAGTATGGGAATGATTCCATGTCTGAATGCTGACATCCTGCAGCTTATGTAAGTGCATTGTGTTTTATATCAGGTTCTCCCAACAGCACAGAGTATTTAAGCATTGCTTTCCAAGAATTCTCTACAGATAACCTCGCATAGAAACACATTCACATGCAAAACTTCTGTTTAATTGCTGCACCTACTATATGTGGGAAAGCCCTATTGTTGATCCCTCCTGGGACTTGTAGTTCTTCCGCACCTGTCCTGCCAACAGCTTAGTGTTTTGTGTAACGGTATAAAGAATGGAACATCTGCCCTGTCCCCTCGCCCACCGGGGATGGGTAGAAGAATCCAGGCCTGTCAGACTGTAAATACCCGTGTGAGATAGCACAAGTGGCGTCTGACAGCGCGGTGCCCGGGTCTGCATGTAGTACAAGCTATTCCTGCCTCCCCACAGCTTCTTATCTCCTCCGTGCAGCACATGCTTTTAATTACAAGACCTGTTATCCACCGCCAGATAACTGCGAGGGGATAGTCCAAATACTTCTCCCTGTAAATATAGCCCTCGCCTGCGCCGTGTAGCTGGGACTGTTGACCACATCTGGAAGAGAACGCGTTCCAGTAACATTAAGGAGTAGTATTTAAGTTGGCACATGGCGCCCACGGTATATGCCAATTGGTAATAGCTCTTGGACGCCCTTAAATCCTCCGTGAACTATTCCCATAAGAAATCATTCAATTAAACCTGGCCAAAATTTTAACCCCCAAAAAGCTGCAGCCGGAAAGCGCTGTTGACAAGGATTACAGCGCTGCACACCCGCCTTGGCCGGTCCTTGGAGCAGCGGCGGTGGGGTCTCGCTCGTCATTTGTATTTCAGCATTTTGTCAGGAGTCGTCAACATCACCGGAAAAAAAAAAAGCATTGGCTCCTAAGAGCGAAAAATAAAGTCCTTGTTATACTGGCGAGGAGTGCAGAAACACCAGGGCAGGTTTACTGGGGTTGTGCTGAGTGAAGCGCACACTGTGTTTATCCTCAGGATTACATAAGAGCTGAAAAATTAGCAACCGTTAGCTGTGAAGTGAGTGCAGAACTGCAAGTCCCAGCATGCACTCCCTACCTATGGCCTGTTCTGTATTAGAAGCAGGGTCTTCTGTCCAGGCAAGTTATATGCTGGGCTTGTAGATTAATGGCCAGGTGGACAGGTCACTGCACCTCCAGTATACTCCTCTCCTGAAATGCTCTGTGCTGCTGAGAGGGACTTTCCACTATGTAACATTCATGCGATGACCTCCCACTTGTCTCTATTTCCCTCTGCACATCATGGCCCTGCCCTTGTCACATGCAGCTGTGTCCCCTAACATCATCACTTGTGTAGACAGGTCACTTTCCCTCTCACATTCAGCATGCTCATCTCCTGAAGTACTCTGTGCTGCTAGGAGGGACCTTCCACTATGTAACCCTAATGTTGGGACCTCCCACTTGTCTCCATTCCCCTCCATAAATCTTGACATTGCCCCTGTCACATCAAGCCCTGTGCTGTCAGGTCACTACAGGACCAGCACACTTCTGTTCTGAAATACTCTGTGCTGCTTATGCCATTCTGAATGGTATCCCTGCTGTGTTGCAGTTCTAACATTCACTGTCAGTTACTGGGCTCATGTTCCTCTTCTGGTGGTGTAATACCATGTTATTACAAAGTATTTATGATTTGGCCAGTGAGTGGCGCTGTTCTCTGTATTCTTCAGGAGAGTGCATAATGGCAGCTTCCATTCGGTGATATTACAACTATTAGTATTTCCCTGTGAACCCAGGGTTCTGGAGACCTGACAGAGCTCCGGCTTCCGGAGGCACGACAGAGCTCGGCTTCCGGAGGCACGACAGAGCTCCGGCTTCCGGAGGCACGACAGAGCTCCGGCTTCCGGAGGCACGACAGAGCTCCGGCTTCCGGAGGCACGACAGAGCTCCGGCTTCCGGAGGCACGACAGAGCTCCGGCTTCCGGAGGCACGACAGAGCTCGGCTTCTGGAGTAACCTCATATTAAAAAAATTATTATACTGTACATTCAGTGCTGTGCAACAGTGAAAAATGGAAAGAGAATCCATTTTTCTAGGTACACTTGTGCACAGTTTTTGAAGGAACTCGGTAGGGAGGTTGTTCCAAACATCTTGGAGAACTAACCGCAGATCTTTTCTGGATGTAGGCTTGCTTAAATCCTTTTGTCTTGTCATGTAATCCCAGACAGACTGGATGATGTTGAGATCAGGGCTCTGTGGAGGCCATATCATCACTTCCAAGGCTCCTCGTTCTTCTTTAGGGCTGAGGATTATTCTTAATGACATTGGCTGGATGTTTGGGGTAGTTGTCCTGCTGTAGAATTCATTTGGTGCCAATCAAATGCCTCTCTGATGGATAAGTATCTGCCTGTATTTCTCAGTATTGAGAACAGCATTAATCCTGACCAAATCCCCAACTCCGTTTGCTGAAATGCAGCCCCAGACTTGCAAGGAAGCTCCACCGCTATTCACTGTTGCCTGCAGACACTCTGTGAACGAACTGTCTTCTGTTACAGCCAAATATCTCAGCGTTTGATTCCAGATCAGTCCAGAGCACCTGCCATTTTTCTGCACCCCAGTTCCTATATTTTCATGCATAGTTGAGTGGAAACATGGCCAAGCAACTCTCCATTTCTCCTCTGATTGGAGTGGTTAATGCTTATCTATCCGGCGCAGACCACCATGATGACTTCTACCAGCCACAACTCAATAGTGCCCCTGAAAACAGTAGTGCACAAAGGAGCCCAATTGTGCTGTTTCAAACAGCAGGCACCAGGGGCTCATGTCTGTGACCGGCGGTAACGCCGATCACAGACTTTTAACCCTTCAGATGCCGGCATCTGGAGCCACAAAAACCTGGAAGTGTGCTCTTCTGGGTGTGTTCTCGGAGCCAGAGTGTGTGTGCAGCAGTCCCTGTCCTCCTGTGTGACAGGAGACTGCCGGACATTGGGGAGAGCCTGCCTGCATTGGAGTCTTTGAGAAAAGCAATCTAATGATTACTTGCTATAGTTCTCTAGGGGAACTATAAAAAGTGAAAAAAGCTCTTAGAAATATAAAAAAAATATAAAAATTCAAATCGCCCCTTTCCACAAAATTAAAATAAAAGTACATAAACAATTAAAAAATAAACATCATGGGTATCGCCGCATGCGAAAATGCTGTTCTATTAAAATATTAAATTATTTATCTCATTTGGCAAATGTTGTAACCATACTCATCCAGAGAATGAAAGAAACAGGTCATTTTTCCCTCATAGGAAACGCCAAACAAAACAAAATTCATAAAACTGAGGAGGAATTGTGTTTAAAAAAAAAATAAAATAAAAAATCCCACCCCATTTGTAATTTTTTCCCCGCTTCCTACTATATTCTATGCAACCGTATATGGTGCCATTAGAAACTACAACTTGTCCTGCAAAAAACAAATCCTCATACAGCTATGTCAATGGAAAAATAAAAAAAAGTTTATGGTTTTGGGACAAGTTTTTAGTAAAAAACTAAAAAATTTAAGAACAGAAAATTTCCTGGTCATCCGGATCAACCCCACCCTACCAAGCATAGAGTCTGGCAGGGTTGATCCAGCTGAGTAAAACCATGCCTTTCTTATGTCCGTCAATACTATGGTTCCAGAGAAATATGAACTTTTAAAATTACGCAAATGAGCCATTCGAGCACCATGTGGCGGGCATATACAGCGACGATCCCCCTTGTGCTAGTCTATGATGTCCCTCTGCTTTTAATCGCGCCCTCTATTGGATTGAGAGTGCGAAACCTCTCAGGTTTAGCACTGTATCCCGCGCCTGCGCACTCCTTTTGTAGAAACGTGTGAGCACATCTTTGTCTTCATACCAACACGTCGTCACGTCACTGCACCCGGAAGTGGTGGCGCAGACAGCTCTGATGTAGCCCGCGCTGCCACTACTCGATGCAGTGACGTGACAACGTACTCTACAGAGGGAGTGCACAGGCGCAGGATACAGCGCTGTCAATCTAATGGAAAGAGGGGCATGATTAAAAGCAGAGGGGCATCAGTCATAGTTGAGCGCCAGGGATGTCGCTGGAACGGTACTTGAACCGCATAAGCCCACCTCCTGGTGCTCGAATGGCTCATTTGCATATTTATTTTTTCAGGAAACGTAGTACTGACGGACATGAGTAGTGTTTTACTCAGCTAGATTAAACCTACCAGGTTATATACCTGGTAGGGTAGGGTTGATCCGGGTGACAGAGCCTCTTTAAGGGGTTAAGAACAGAATCGGGGAAGAAGCTGATATATAGATGACTGTTCCTAGTAATTCTTGCTATTAGAATATAAGACATGAATGTACATTTACTGATGGGATAGGTTGACTTGTATAGCTGGTAGATGTCCATTCACTACTTTTGGTTTTGTTTTCCAACAATATTAAGGAAAGTAGAAAAGTACCAACCAAAGGGCCATAACGAGCGTTGATCGGCGATACTGCAAGTTTATTGGCACTCATTCAAAGAGGCGTCACACCGACTGATAGATACTGCATCGGGGTAAACAGTCGTAACCACAATCGACCATCTCCCACAAATGTCAGCACTTTTACTGTTTATATGGGGAGATGTGCCACTGTCCAGCGAGCAGTTTTAGGCATGCATCAGTAGGCTGTAACAGTACATAGAGCAGCTGCTGCGTCCTTAAGGAGCAAGATGGCGGTAGTGACTTGATTCATCCATGTCACTGCCTTCTATGCCATCTCTGGACAGACGCTGTTCTGCGCTTGCGCTGAACATGTTCATCTACTGTTTCACAGACGATAATCCATCCAGGCACAGCACAGGAAGCCTTTAATATATCATCTAAAATTGACTTATCATCACAAATAAACTAAAATCCTAAAACCATAAATATGCCGATGTCTCTGCTTCAGCAGCTGCCCTCCTCCCTTTTGTTTTATAGCACCAGGTTGTGTGAGGTCTCGTCCTACCATGGTAGCTTATTTATTTGTGAGTAAGACAACAAAAACTTGCAGGAAGACAATCGGAGTAAATAAACCACGTGCCAACTGCTTGCAACCATTGAGGCACATCACAGACTCCCCCGCCACTGGGATGCATCAGATCCGGTTACTAAACCGCAGTTCTGTTGTGTTATCGTAACTCAGCAGGTTGGCCCTATTTTCAGATTCATTGGTATTGGCTTAAAAAATATTTCATTTCAGTATTGTCTTCTCGGAAAAAAACTTGAGATATCTGGGAATATTTTATGGTTTGGTGAGATGTGCTACTACTTGGAATGTTAAAGGGAACCTGTGAGTAGTTTTCTCCTCTCCAGGCCTGTGGTTATATTACCTGCTGTGTTTGCGAAAGGTCTTTTTATGGCAGTGGTTACCTGGAGTAAAAAAAAAAGTTGCACTAAGCACAGTGGCCGGGTTTAGGGTGGCACCAATGCTACACTGGGTCCCCCGGACACCATCAAGGTGTCACCAGGTGTTGCTACTCTCTGGAAGGAATGGTAAGGTGTGGTGCACCCCAATGGGAAATCAGTCTAGAGAGTCAGGGTCTGCAGTAAACCAGTGTGCATTTTTAGTGGAGGAATTCAGGTACAAAACAATACAGGTGAGGCATAGATCTGGCTTCTCCAGTCTCCTCCTGTCACTGAAGGTGTACAGAAAACTAGAAGACACAAAATGAAGATCCGACTGACTGGATCCAAAACTAAGGAACAAAAGGGAGAGCCCTGCATCAGACCTGGCTCTCTCCCTAACTGCTCAGCCTATGCGAAAATCCCAATGGTAGATGATCGCATATCCTTGTACCTCGACTGTATAACACCTGAACACCCTATAATAGTGAGAGACACGACCACCGGCTCCCTACACTAGATACGGAGGGAGTCAGGGTCACCTGGGATCCAGCAAACAGGAAAACACAAATGAACGAACAAAAATATCTGTAGAAGACTCAGTAGTAGGAATAGCATGCACACATTCCAGGAAGTAATGTAAACCGCAAAGTGATGCAGTATGGGAAGGGATGCAATCAGTGCAACTACCAGGGCAGGAACGAGACGTTGTAAAGTGGAATTACTATATGCCTTTGTTGAACAACTTTGTTGTGAGTAGATTAAAACCTTTTTATACCATCTGGTAAAGGGTACTTCACTATTTTGCCTGTCCTTTGAACCTCACAGAGGCTACTGTGTTTGGAAGATCGGACCCTGTTAGAGTGACAGAGAAAAGGCGTGTGGAGCCCAATACTATTCATCACTGACCGGGGAACCTAATCTAGAGCAGCGCGGTTCCAACCCCCTTTTTATTAAGTGCAACTACATGACAGCTGAGAGAGGCTAACGAGATGAGAAAATGAAAGCAAAACAAAAGGAACCTCAAGGAGGAGGTTCTGAAGGACGTCTGTCAGAGCTTCTCAGATGTCTGGTGGTGACAGTACCCCTTCTTCTACGAGTGGACTCCGGACACTCAGAGCCCACCTTCTCAGGATGGGACCTATGGACCTATGGAAAGCCCTGATGAGACGAGTGGCCTTAATGTCCGTCACTGGGACCCACATCCTCTCCTCAGGACCATAACCTTCTCAATGAACGAGGTACTGGAGAGAACCACGGACAACACGAGAATCCACAATCCTAGAGACCTGAAATTCAAGATTACCATCAACCACAATCGGAGGAGGAGGCAAAGACGAGGGTACAATGGGTTGGACATAAGGTTTTAATAAGGACTTATGAAAAACATTATGGATCTTCCAAGTCTGAGGAAGATCAAGACGGTAGGCAACAGGATTGATGACGGACAAGATTTTGTAAGGCCATTAAACTTAGGACCTAACTTCCAGGAGGAAACCTTCAATTTGATATTCTTAGTAGACAACCACACCAGATCACCAACATTCAGGTCCGGACCAGGCACACGTCTCTTATCCGCCACACGCTTATATCTCTCACTCATGCTCTTTAGATTATCCTGAATATTTTGCCAAATAGATGACAAAGACGAGAAGAGTCTGTCCTCATCAGGTAAACCAGAAGACCCCTCTCCAGAGAATGTCCCAAACTGCAGATGAAACCCATATGCACCAAAAAATGGTGACTTATCAGAGGACTTCTGACGACGGTTATTTAAAGCAAACTCAGCAAGGGACAAAAAAGAACACCACCAATCCTCCTGATTCTCCGCCACAAAACAGCGCAGATATGTCTCCAGATTCTGATTGACGCGCTCTGTCTGACCATTCGACTGCGGGTGGAAAGCAGAAGAGAATGACAACCGAACCCCCAAGCGAGAACAGAAAGCCTTCCAGAATCTGGAAACAAACTGTGTGCCCCTATCAGAGATTATATCTGAAGGGATACCATACAATTTGACAATGTGATCAATAAATGCCTGCGCCAGCGTCTTAGCATTGGGCAAACCAGGAAAAGGAATGAAATGCACCATTTTGCTAAAACGGTCCACCACCACCAGAATCACACTCCTCCCCGAGGAACGAGGCAGGTCCGTAATGAAGTCCATGGACAGATGTGTCCAAGGACCGGAAGGAATGGGTAACGGAAGGAGAGGACCTGATGGCCGTGAATGAGGGACTTTGGCACGAGCGCAGGTCTCGTAGGCTGCCACAAAACCCTCAATCGACTTATGAAGCGCCGGCCACCAGAATCTCAGAGCGATGAGATCCACTGTGGCTCTTGCCCCCGGGTGCCCAGCAAGGACAGTATCGTGGTGTTCCTTAAAAATCTTGTGTCTTAAAGCGAGAGGCACAAACAACCTCCCAGGAGGACAAAGATCAGGAGCCTCTGACTGGGCTACCTGAACCTCTGCCTCCAATTCAGGATAAAGAGCAGAGACCACCACACCTTCAGCCAAAATGGGACCCAGGTCTTCAAAATTCCCACCTCCCGGAAAACAACGTGACAGGGCATCCGCCTTCACATTCTTAACCCCAGGGCGGAACGTGACAACAAAATTAAACCTTGAAAAGAACAAAGACCATCTGGCCTGTCTCGGGTTCAGACGCTTGGCTGACTCCAAGTAGGCCAGATTTTTATGGTCGGTAAACACGGTAATAGGGTGTCTTGCTCCCTCTAGCCAATGGCGCCACTCCTCAAAAGCCAACTTGATGGCCAACAACTCCCTATCTCCCACATCGTAATTTCTCTCTGCGGAGGAGAGTTTCTTCGAGAAAAAGGCACACGGTCGCCATTTGGCAGGAGAGGGACCCTGGGACAAGACCGCACCCACACCCACCTCAGAAGTATCAACCTCAACTATGAAGGTTAGAGAAATATCAGGCTGTACCAAGATTGGGAGCGGAAGCAAAACTCTCCTTGATATTAGAAAAGGCCTTGCGCGCCTCTACCGACCAGGGGGAAAAATCTATCCCTTTCTAGGTCATATCAGTGAGTGGTTTAACAACAGAGGAATAATTAAAAATAAACTTTCTGTAATAATTGGCAAAACCCCAAAAACGCATCAGCGCCTTCTGATTCTCAGGAAGCTTCCACTCAAGCACAGCGCGGACCTTCTCGGGGTCCATGCGAAAACCAGAAGCGGAGAGAAGAAACCCCAGAAATTTTATTTCTGGAACCGCAAACACACATTTTTCCAGTTTAGCGTACAATTTATTCTCCCGCAGGATGAGCAAGACCTGACGTAAGTGTTCCTTATGAGTTTTGAAATCAGGAGAAAAAATCTAAATGTCATCTAGATACACTAATACAAATTTCCCCATTAAATGATAAAAAATGCTGTTCACAAAATGCTGAAAGACGGCTGGAGCATTCATCAAACCAAAAGGCATAACCAAATTCTCAAAATGGCCCTCAGGGGTATTGAAGGCCGTCTTCCATTCGTCTCCTTCTCTGACCCTGACCAGGTTGTATGCCCCTCTTAGATCCAACTTGGAAAAAACTTTAGCCCCAACAATCTGGTTAAACAGGTCCGGGATCAGAGGAAGCGGATATGGGTCACGAATTGTGATACTGTTCAGCTCCCTGAAATCCAGACATGGTCTTAAAGAACCATCTTTTTTCTTAACAAAAAAAAAAACAGCGGCAACAGGTGACTTCGAGGGTCGTATGTGTCCCTTTCTCAGACTCTCAGAGATATAAGCATGCATAGCGACCCTTTCAGGTTGGGGGAGATTGTATAAACGAGATTTAGGCAGCTTGGCGCCTGGGGTGAGATTAATAGGGCAATCGTACTCCCTGTGAGGGGGCAAGTCCTGAACACCACTCTCCGAAAACACATCCGAAAATTCAGAGAGAAAAGATGGTACAGTCTTAGTAGAAACCTCAGAAACAGATGTTGTGAGGCAATTCTCTCTGCAAAAGTCACTCCAACCATTTATTTGCCTCGCTTGCCAATCAATGGTGGGGTTATGTTTAGTGAGCCAGGGTAGCCCCAACACTAGAGGAGTAGGCAACCCGCTTAGGACGAAACATGACACATCCTCAACATGAGTATCACTCACAATCAAACGGATATTGTGAACTATGCCCTTTAACGATTTCTGAGAAAGTGGAACAGAATCAATAGCAAAAACAGGTATAACCTTTCCCCAAGTGCATACCTGGAAACCATGAGTTATATCAAATTGACTATCGATGAGATTGACAGCTGCTCCACTATCTAAAAAAATCTCACAAAAAATGTTCTTGCTCTCTAGCGCCACCCTGGCAGGTAGGACAAAACGGGAACTACAAGCAAACGGAAAACCTTCAATTTCCGCATCAACCTTGCCAATAGTAACAGATGGAACGTTTTTAGAGGATTTTTTTCTTTTTGTTACTTTATTACTCTAAAAAAACTGCCTGAATCTCCTAGAGGGACAAACATTTGCCAAATGATTTATACCCCCACAACAGAAACAAACCTTCCCATGAGGGCTGAATCTTGTATTGTCAGAGGCAAGCAAACCCAGCTGCATAGGCTCCTGCTCAGAAGGGATTGAGAGCGACTGAGACCCCTGTGCACTGAATTAGACCGGAGCACTGTCCTTGGACTGAGTATGACAGGAAGGAGTGATCTCTCCTCTCTCTCTAAGACGCCTGTCAATACAAACGGCCCGAGACATGGCAGAGTCCAAGGAGGTATGTCTCTCATGAAAGGCAAATGCATCTTTCAATCCCTCTGAAAGACCATGGCAAAATTGACTTTGGAGTGCAGCATTATTCCAACCAGTATCAGCTGCCCATCTCCGCAATTCTGAACAGTATATCTCTGCGGACTGTTTACCCTGGCATAAAAGACGTAGTCTAGACTCAGCCAAAGCAATACGATCCGGATCATCATATATCTGGCCCAGGGCTAAAAAAATTCATCCACTGAACGGAGGGGCCGTGCCCCCACCAGCAGCAGAAAGGCCCAGGACTGAGCGTTATCCCTGAGCAGCGATATGATGCTCCCCACCCTCCGTTCCTCATCACCAGAGGAATGGGGAAGTAGGCGAAAATGGAGTTTGCAAGCCTGTCTAAAACGAACAAAATTCTCACTACCCCCAGAGAACGTATCCGGAAGCGAGATTTTAGGCTCAGAACAAATTCCATGAACGCAAGCAGAAACGGTCACCTCAAACTGAGAGACAGTTTTCCGGAGATCTTCTACCTCCAGTGAAAGACCCTGCATGCGGTCAATCAAGGTTGAAACCGGATTCATGTTTAAGACTGTTTTGGTGGTTTATAATGTCATGGAAGGTGTACAGAAAACTAGAAGACACAAAATGAAGACCTGACTGACTGGATCCAAAACTAAGGAACAAAAGGGAGAGCCCTGCATCATACCTGGCTCTCTCCCTAACTGCTCAGCCTATGCGAAAATCCCAATGGTAGATGATCGCATATCCTCGTACCTCGACTGTATAACACCTGAACACCCTATAATAGTGAGGGGACACAACCACCGGCTCCCTACACTAGATACGGAGGGAGTCAGGGTCACCTGGGATCCAGCAAACAGGAAAACACAAATGACGAACAAAACTTATCTGTAGAAGACTCAGTAGTAGGATCAGCATGCACACACTCCAGGAAGTAATATAAACCGCAAAGTGATGCAGTATGGGAAGGGATTTAAAGGGATGCAATCAGTGCAACTACATGACAGCTGGGAGAGGCTAACGAGATGAGAAAATTAAAGCAAAACAAAAGGAACCTCAAGGAGGAGGTTCTGAAGGACGTCTGTCAGAGCTTCTCAGATGTCTGGTGGTGACACCTCCCTGGCAGAAGAAGGGTTAATTGCCGAAGAAAGGACTTGGCTAGCTGTTGCTCTCTCTCTCTCTCTCTTTTTCTCTCTCTCTCTCTCTCTCAGAAGGCAGGGACCCCAGTCAAAGGCTGAAGACCCACAGTCTGTAGCTCAGTAGTCTGGATGGCTCCTTAGTCATAGGGCTGGTGACCCATGGTCTGTGGCTCACCATTCTTATCTCAGTGTCTTCTTCTGGTCACTACATAGTTGGGCAGAGTCTTCACCTCCAAGCACTGGTCCCTAACTGCCGGACACTAGGGGCTCTGACTGCTCTCCCCTCTATACAGTTTCTGGCTCAACTAGAACCTTCTAGTTGGAGTGGTGGAATGGAGAATCTCTGCACAAACAGATACATTGTTACACTTTCCATCTGTCATAGACTTGTATAGAGCTTAAATTTTACCCAATGGCAATGACACAGCAGTTTTTCCAGACAAGTTTCCAGACATAACAACAGAGCTAAACTAGACAATCACAAGGTCAGTCTGCCTGGTGTTGGTGGTAAACAAGTCTGGCTTTTCCCCTTCAAAACATGCTCTACTTTAAACCCAGCTGTGGAAAATTACCAGCTTCTCATTCAAAGTCCCAAAAGTCTCCTAGTATTCATTAACCCTTTCAACAAAGCCTCGCAAATACAGTGCAAATGAACAGGATATATATCAAAACGTACATATAAAATGCAGTTAAACAGTATTAAACAGTGCAAGTTAACCCTTTCAAGTCAAATAATGTAAGAAGTTTATAACTTTGCATAGGGTAAACGGGGGCAAATGTCCACAATTGTCCAAACATCAAAGTACCCCTGCTCCAGTTTGATGCCTGCTAGTTTCAGACTTTTCACACGTGGACGTATCCTTCCTAGTAATACATGCTTGATCTGTGTGTCTGGCATGCTGCAATCTTCCCCCACAATCTTAATTACATGTGATTTCTTCCCTGTCTACAGCCTATGTGATCTGTCCTTCACATATTGTTTCCCCCTCTCAACACTCCGATCTGCATGTACAACCTCCTCCCCCTCCCTACTGCTATCTCTAACACTAAGAGAAGGGACGGAGAGAGTACATAGAGTTGACAGAAACAAGAGCAGAGTTCTGACAGATTTCTATCTGATTTAGCAGCATCGGCAGCTAGGTGAAGGATTTATACACACTATGCAATAGCAAAATGGTAGGAAACTTGTAATGGAGACTGTGTAATTTTGCATTCGAAAAGCAGATGTAAAATAAAAAAAATTAGTACAAGACCACATAAAGCATCATAAATGAATGTGGATTTATACATTCCTGAAAACGTAAGAAATTTTACCACCTAAAAGTCTTTTGTGCCCATTGTGTGATGTCAGCCACGTCCCGATGAACGACTGTGGGCAGTTTTGGTTCTTGTGCCTCTGGCCTCGTTCTACCATTTTTCATAAATTCTCCTCTTACAGCCCGGAGCTATAAAACGTCTAGTAAAAACATTCTAACAAATGATAGAGTTATCAGCGCCGCATATATACTTCATAGTCTCTGAGCTGAAACCATTTTGGCACGCGACACAAAGCAGCCGGGACGAGCACTGAAAACTTTCACGAGGATGAATAATTACCGAGCTGCAGTCGTACAACCAAATATTTTCACTTGATGTATCCTGAACTTGCTCATGAATAATAATTAATTCCCAGTCCTGAAAGGAAAACAGTTAAAATAATATGTATCTAACATTGTGTGTCTAATTTATTGCATATGTTGGCACAGGGATAATGAGCCAGTATGTGGAGTGGTGCTGTGCCGTGCCCTGGGAGTGTTAATATGGTGGTCTTGGCCCAGCTCCATACAATACACTTAGCATACAGCATATTAGTATTGGAAGCCATGCTCTGCATAGCCTTCTCCCGCCATATTATATGAGCATGTGGCTCATTACCGCTTTTATTTTCTTATAGAAGTCACCCGTCTTTCAGGAATCATTTTGTGGAGTTTCAGCTTTCAGGGGTCAACCATATTGTGGATCAAACCTACCGCACTTCCCAAGCCAGGAGGTGATATTTCTGCTCAGTCTGTGTACAGCTGGTCTCCATGATGTTGGGCTACTTTCACACTCGCATTTTGGGCGGATCCATCATGGATCTGCAAAAACGGATCCGTTACAATTATACAACTGCATGCATCCGTCATGAACGGATCCGTTTGTATTATCTGTAACATAGCCAAGACCGATCCGTCATGAACTCCATTAAAAGTCAATGGGAGACGGATCCGTTTTCTATTAACACACATGCCAGATTGTGTTGGAGAAAACGTTTGGCTCAGTTTCGTCAAGCGGACAGCAAAACGCTGCAGGCAACGTTTTGGTGTCAGTCTCCAGAGCGGAATAGAGACTGATCGGAGGCAAACTGATGCATTCTGAGCGGATTCTTTTCCATTCAGAATGCAAGCGGTCCAAAACTGATCGGTTTTGGACCGCTTGTGAGAGACCATGACAGATCTCACAAGCGGAAAGCCAAAACTCCAGTGTGAAAGTAGCCTTAGTTAGTTATTGGTTGTTTAGTTTCTTGTAGTTTATAATTATTCTCCATGCATCGAGTTCCTTCTGAACGTCTGTGCTTTCATGTAACATAAAGTCTGGGTGAGAGGAGAGGAGCTGCAGTCTAAAGCATGGTGCAGCAGCCAGAGCCACTATTGAGTTAAAGGGCATCTGTCAGCAGTTTTGTACCTATGACACTGGCTGACCTGTTACATGTGCACTTGGCAGCTGAAGACATCTGTGTTGGTCCCATGTTCATATGTGCCCGCATTGCTGAAAAAAATGTTGTTTTACTATATGCAAATGAGCCTCTAGAAGCAATGGGGGCGTTACCATTACACCTAGAGGCTCCGCTCTCTCTGCAACTGCCGTGCCCTTTTTTCATTGACAGGGCCAGGTAGTGTAAACATCATCACACCTAGCCCTGTCAATCACAGTTTAAATGGTGCAGCAGTTGCAGAGAGAGCAGAGCCTCCAGGTGTAATGGTAACGCCCCTGTTGCTCCTAGAAGATCATTTGCATATGGTAAAACATAATTTTTCTCAGCAATGTGGACACATATGAACATGGGACCAACATAGATGTCTTTAGCTGCCAAGTGCACATGTAACAGGTCAGCCAGTGTCATAGGTACAAAACTGCTGACAGATGCCCTTTAAGATGTTTGTTTCATAGTGACTTAGATATCATCATGTAGCTAAGATAAAGCCATTAGCCTACATGGGAGTCAATGTTCATAAAAATAATAATGCACCCCCCCCCCCCCCCCTCATGAAGATATCTGACAACCAGACCCCCTTCCCTCTTCCTGGTACGTCTCTCGTGTCATACTAATCACCATCTGTGGTTGGTCATTTAGGGGGCTCGTTTAGGCTCTCTAACATATATTGAGGCATGTGCGTTGAGCTGGCCATATACATTAGATCTATCATGGCAAAACACGCCATATTCGGTGCGGCCAGTTGACCATATATTGTGTACGGGGGGCTTCTGAATAGTCTGACTACAAATGTCATGGGACATAAGGATCGGGCATTGGTTTCGAACACCATCCTTTTGTTCTCGGGGAGATGAACATTCTGTTCACATGCACGCTCAGCTGTGCATTTATACGGAGGAGCCGGGGGGATAGCTGTCAGTCGAAGAAGCGTCACCTCACCCCTTTCCAGCGACGACCTCCTCGTCTCTTGCCACACCTTTCAATTCTTATCTCTCAGCCCCATGCGAATTTGACTCATATGGAAGACCTCATCAAAGCCTGTATATACTGCCCTCAGCTTGTTTCTGCCTGTTATTGTCCTACTGTTACTGCTTCCAGTCCTTTCTTTGGCTCTGTTTCTGGTTTATCCTCTTGGCTAATTTGTATGCACCGTTAAATCCCAATTTGACCATATGATCCTCTGGTTCTGTTCCTTATTGCTCTCCTGGACCATTTGCTTCATCCTGACTACAAGTTCAGCATGCTCCAATTTCCTGCTTCCAATCTGAGGTCTGTGATCTGGCAATTTCCAGTAAGAACTTAGGCATTTTACAGGGTGTAGACAAGAGGGTCCATTAGACTTTGCACCCTGGTTTGTCCAGCGCCAGTCCGGTACATGGTGTCCAGTTCTCTTAAGGAGAAACCGAGGTTGTTCGGGCACTCAGCTTGCAGTGTGGTGATCTTAGTATACAGATGTATTTTTTAAAATATAGTTCAGAATATTATAAAGTTGGATCTTGGCTCTAGTGATTACGGTACCATTGGTGTCCAGTAATGAAGTGATCTAGGCTCACAGAGACACAGATCTCCTCTAAAATATCTGTCTGAAAAACAACAGCCTGCCTTGGGGTTTTAAGCTGAAGCCGTCAAAATCATTTTTTATTTTATTATTTTTTCTAAGAAAAGCACAGCTGCCGTGACAGACATATGCAGCACGTTCCAGCGGATTGTGGCAGTCAGAACAGAGGGAATTGTGTAATCCGAGCACCGAGAACAACATAAAACATCCATGTATTGGAATGGGAATATTTGGCATGGCGGTGAGAGATGGAATACAATTTACCCAAGACCTGCCAGTCAATCACGTCACATTCACATGCTCCCGTCCATCAGTAAATCCAGAGCTCTCCAATCCTTGGGATTTGCCAATCATCCGGAATTAACTGCTACATGGAAATTGATCCATCTGCACCCAGATTAGGGATGGTGGTGGAGGGGGGCACAGTTGATGGAAACTAGGTCCATATTGGCCAATGCATATTATTGTCAGCAGCAAATTATAGTTTTATTTCCTGTTGCTCATAAAGCACCAACATATTCCACAGTGCTATATAGAGACGGCCATTGTTCTCATCATTCACAATACAATGTAGAACACTAGGAGAGATTTCCTTGGAGGTAAATTATTGGTATGTTTATCGGGTGCAGAAGGAAAACAAAGAACCTGAAGAAACCAGAACATACAAACCCCACGCAGGTGTTCTCCTTGGTTGATTTTAAACAGAGGACCCCAAAGCACTATTGCTAACCACTGAGGCAAGCAGCCAAAGTTTTTACTAAAATTGCCCATACACCTTACATAGTATTTGGTTGGATGCTCATTTGGCCAACAGCTATGCCTCCTGAAATCCAACATGCCATCAGGGAACAGTAGGGACACCCCCATGTACATTAGATGGTCAACTGGTCCAGCTAAAATTTGAGGTTTTGGCCAAGATGCATCTAATGGCGATTGTAGGATTTGAGGGGCAGGCTCCTT
Organism: Bufo gargarizans; assembly: GCF_014858855.1. Taxonomy (NCBI): domain Eukaryota; kingdom Metazoa; phylum Chordata; class Amphibia; order Anura; family Bufonidae; genus Bufo; species Bufo gargarizans. The sequence continues at coordinate 42,517,617 of NC_058085.1, forward strand.
TTGGTTTTTAGTTGGGACATAAAGTCTGGGCGATGGATTCTCAAGCGGTTCTGTTGTACGGATGTTTTTAGGTGGGATTTGGTCTATGGACCCTCTTGGCTTTAAGATGGGACATGAGGTCTGGTTAATGGATCCTCAAGCAATTCTGTTGTATGGATGTTTCTAGGTGGGATTTGGTTGATGCACCCTCTTGGTTTTTAGCTGGGACATAAAGTTTTGTCAATGGATCCTCCAGCAGTTCTTTTTTAAAAATGGTTCTTCATGGGATTTGGTCGATGGATCCTTTTGGTTTTTAGTTGGGACATGAGGTCTGGGCAATGGATCCTCATGCAGTTCTGTTGTGTGGATGTTTCTAGGTGGGATTTGGTCGGTGAACATGAGGTTTTGTCAATGAATCCTCCAGCAGTTCTGTTTTATGGATGGTTCTTCATGGGATCAATGGATCCTTTTGGTTTTTAGATGAGACATGAAGTCTTGTCAATGGACCCACCGGCAGTTCTGTTGTATGGATGTTTCCTTGTGGGGTTTGGTCGTAGGATCCTTTTTGTTTTTTCAATGTCAAAAAGTTGATGTAGTCTATAAATTCTCATTTTGTATTTTTTGTAGGGCAAACTCCTAACATCTACCTCTAACTTCTGTAACTACTTTTGTAACATGCATTTTTTTTCAGCAGATCTTTGTTTTCCATTCTGTATCACAATCTTCAAGTATGACAGGGTAAATCACTGCAGGGTCCGACTGCCAAGAAGGAAGCTTCCATAATTCCCTTAGGGGACAGGCAGAAGATTTTGTAGAGATGATAACAGGAACACTATGCAAACCTTGTAGCTTTTCTTCAAGAGCATTCAGAGCTTAGATTGTCGATTTGAAGCTTGTCCTGCGGCCACATTTTGTAAGACAAAATGCATCTTTATGATTGCTACTTCCACAAAGTAAGATACTTAAAGAGACAGTGTCACTGTTTAATGTCTGGGTGTGTGGTGCACGATTTAGCAAGAACGAAAACAAGACGCAAAAATGAAAACTTAGCTTCTTTCAGAGCTCCTCTTGTCCTGTGTTTTATCTATGCAAGCCAACTAAATTCCTGACCTCTTCTTCCTCTCTGGGACATTGCCAACTTACCGCATCCATTTTTAAGCAGTTACGGAGCCATTGTTTTGTCACTCAAACTTCACAGAAAAGCATAAACCCTGCTTTCTCCTCTTTATTTCTATGATCCTGATCCATGTCAATCACATCCTGATCCACATCTCTTCTTTTGTTACTTGCTGCACGTGGCATCATTTGCATTGGCACCAGATAAGTTTTCAGGACTCTCTCCTACTAATAGCTCCAGTATCGGGGTTGTCACTCAAATTTACCAAAGCCCTGATGGAGTCTTAACCAGCTCAAGAACATTGGAAGGAAAAGGCTGTCTCTAGTGCCACCTATAGCTATCTATCCTGTGAGTCAATGTCAGACCCATGAAAGAGCATTGAAACATAACTAGAGATGTCAGCCCAGCCAGAGACTCTTATCTGTAGAGAGCACTGTTTGGGAGTTGTTGCTCCTCATCAGTGAAGAATAAGTTGAAGAAGCTATCAGATGGTACTGGTTCTCCTTGTGGAGATCCAACTGGTATAGGAAGTCTTACAGGCATTGCTGGTAGGGAAAATTTGCAAATCATTTCTCCTCAAGCAGAAAGAATCCAGTATTTGTAGACCTTGGAAGGTACTGGATCTTCTTATGGTGATTCTTGCAGGCAATGCTTTCTGGGAAAGGATATGCAGATTAGGAAGGAGGCTAATGGACATAGCTTTCTCCCTAATGAAGAAAGCTCTTTCTAGTGCCGCCTATAGGTAGCTATTCTGTAAGCCAGCGTCCAACCCATCAAAGATCTATAAAACATAACTAGGGTAATCAGCCAAACCATAGCATTGCCTGTAGGACTTTCTCTGGAGGAGAAACTAGGATAAACAGTACCTTCCAAGAACTGCATCTAAGGCATCTCATCCAGCCAACCAGAACTCCACTGTATACTGTTGAGAAGCAGAAACTGCAGAACTGGACTGTCTACAGATGGTTGGGAGGATATCCCTAGCTATGCTTCAAGGCTCTTTAATGGACTGGACTCTAGCTTACAGGATAGCTACCTATAGATGGCACTCGCAAGAGTTTTCTTCCTTAGGGAGCAAATTATGTACAGTCGTGGCCAAAAGTTTTGGGAATGACACACATATTAGTTTTCACAAAGTTTGCTGCTAAACTGCTTTTAGATCTTTTGTTTCAGTTGTTTCTGTGATGTAGTAAAATATAATTACACGCACTTCATACGTTTCAAAGGCTTTTATCGACAATTACATGACATTTATGCAAAGAGTCAGTATTTGCAGTGTTGGCCCTTCTTTTTCAGGACCTCTGCAATTCGACTGGGCATGCTCTCAATCAACTTCTGGGCCAATTCCTGACTGATAGCAACCCATTCTTTCATAATCACTTCTTGGAGTTTTTCAGAATTAGTGGGTTTTTGTTTGTCCACTCGCCTCTTGACCACAAGTTCTTAATGAGATTAAGATCTGGGGAGTTTCCAGGCTATGGACCCAAAATGTCAATGTTTTGGTCCCCGAGCCACTTGGTTATCACTTTTGCCTTATGGCACGTTGCTCCATCGTGCTGGAAAATGCATTGTTCTTCACCAAACTGTTGTTGGATTGTTGGAAGAAGTTGCTGTTGGAGGGTGTTTTGGTACCATTCTTTATTCATGGCTGTGTTTTTGGGCACAATTGTGCGTGAGCCCACTCCCTTGGATGAGAAACAACCCCACACATGAATGGTCTCAAGATGCTTTACTGTTGGCATGACACAGGACTGATGGTAGCGCTCACCTTTTCTTCTCCGGACAAGCCTTTTTCCTGACGTCCCAAACAATCGGAAAGAGGCTTCATCGGAGAATATGACTTTGCCCCAGTCCTCAGTAGTCCATTCACCATATTTTCTGCAGAAGATCAATCTGTTTCTGATGTTTTTTTTTGGAGAGAAGTGGCTTCTTTGCTGCCCTTTTTGACACCAGGCCATCTTCCAAAAGTCTTTGCCTCACTGTGTGTGCAGATGCGCTCACACCTGCCTGCTGCCATTCCTGAGCAAGCTCTGCACTGGTGGCACTCCGTTCCCGCAGCTGAATCCTCTTTAGGAGACTATCCTGGCGCTTGCTGGACTTTCTTGGACGCCCTGAAGCCTTCTTAACAAGAATTGAACCTCTTTCCTTGAAGTTCTTGATGATCCTATAAATTGTTTATTGAGGTGCAATCTTAGTAGCCACACTATCCTTGCCTGTGAAGCCATTTTTATGCAACGCAATGATGGCTGCACGCGTTTCTTTGCAGGTCACCATGGTTAACAATGGAAGAACAATGATTTCAAGCATCATCCTCCTTTTAACAGGTCAAGTCTGCCATTTTAACCCAATCAGCCTGACATAATGATCTCCAGCCTTGTGCTCGTCAACATTCTCACCTGAGTTAACAAGACGATTACTGAAATGATCTCAGCAGGTCCTTTAATGACAGCAATGAAATGCAGTGGAAAGTTTTTTTTGGGATTAAGTAAATTTTCATGGCAAAGAAGGACTATGCAATTCATCTGATCACTCTTCATAAGATTCTGGAGTATATGCAAATTGCTATTATAAAAACTTAAGCAGCAACTTTTCCAATATTTATGTAATTCTCAAAACTTTTGGCCACGACTGTACATTAGTCCCCTTGTTAATTTACATACAGTTGTGTTCAAAATTATTCAACCCCCACTGAAATTGAGTGTTTTGGCCAGTTTGACATTGATTTTGATCATTTCAGTCATCTTATTTAAAATTAAATCAAAGAGGCACTTGTAAGTCAGACAAATATAACATAACATTTATAATGAAATTACCACAAATGTATTTTCTGTGCTCACATCATTGTCCGTTTTATTCAACCCCCAAGTGACATTCAATCTTAGTACTTAGTACAACATCCTTTTCCAGTTATAACTGCTTTTAAACGTGAAGCATAGCTTGACACAAGTGTCTTGCAGCGATCTACGGGTATCTTCGCCCATTCTTTATGGGCAAAAGCCTCTAGTTCAGTCACATTCTTAGGCTTGCGCGCTGCAACTGCTTTCTTTAAGTCCCACCAGAGGTTCTCAATCGGATTTAACTCTGGTGACTGCGATGGCCACTTCAAAATGTTCCAGCCTTTAATCTGCAACCATGCTCTAGTGGACTTGGAGGTATGCTTGGGATCATTGTCCTGTTGAAAGGTCCAACGTCTCCCAAGCCTCAGGTTTGTGACGGACTGCATCACATTTTCATCCAATATCTCCTGGTACTGAAGAGAATTCATGGTACCTTGCACACGCTGAAGCTTCCCTGTACCTGTAGAAGCAAAACAGCCCCAAAGCATAATTGACCCCCCGCCATGCTTCACAGTAGGCAAGGTGTTCTTTTCTTCATAGGCCTTGTTCTTCCTCCTCCAAACATAACGTTGATCCATGGGCCCAAACTGTTTCATCAGTTCACAGAACACTATCCCAAAACTTTTGTGGTTTGTCCACACGACTTTTGGCATACTGCAGTCGACTCTTCTTATTCTTTGGAGACAGCAAGGGGGTGCGCCTGGGAGTTCTGGCATGGAGGCCTTCATTACGCAGTGTGCGCCTTATTGTCTGAGCTGAAACTTCAGTACCCACATCTGACAAATCTTTTTTCAGTTCCTCAGCAGTCACACGGGGACTTTTCTCCACTTTGCACTTCAGGTAGCGCACAGCAGTCGAAGTCAGCATCTTCTTTCTGCCACGACCAGGTAGCGTTTCAACAGTGCCCTTTGCCTTGAATTTGCGAATGATGCTTCCTATGGTGTCTCTTGGTATGTTTAACATCTTTGCAATCTTCTTATAGCCATTGCCCTTCCTGTGAAGAGAAATCACCTCTTCTGTTGTCTTCCTGGACCATTCTCTTGACTTCACCATGTTTGTAAACACACCAGTAAATGTCTAGAAGGAGCTGAGTATCACAGTCATTTTCATTTTCAGTTTGTATTAAATTACCCAAAATTTTAATACAAATCTTAAAAAAAAAAAACAATTTGACATTTAGATCTCTGAAGATCTCCACGTGATTTCTGGTAACAATTTTCTGAAACTATATTTTGCTGCTTCTCGACAGATGTGTTTCTTCATTAAGAAAAAGGGAATCGAAACTCGTTAATTTTCACAAATGAAATCCAGCCTTTGGGTTTACTCAGAGGATTAATCTCCCAGGTCGCTGGTATGGTTAGTGCTGTGAACAGTGGAATACTTAGGTGATGAGAAGTTTTCAGCCTGAAGGGCCTTTTGCACATCCAAAGACATAAATAGGAAAACACTAAGAGCCCAACGCAGAGACCGAGACGCGCGACCTGGGCGGGCCGGATGGCTACACGCATATTTGTCCGATGATAGAAAATCCTTTTATCTGCTCTTCGCTTAAGGGTCTCTTCACCTGAACAATCGATCTCGATAATTGGCCAGTATAAACATGTCAAGCAGTCGAATGACGCATAATGATTTAATTGTTTGTCCTTGATAGTCCATTTTATGAAGACATCAAAATTATTCTTTGTCGTCAGCACAACGCCTCGTGTAAACCAGTAATACTAACACTTGCAATTCAAAGAAACGGAGTGGATAGAAACATGGTATGGCCCAGCAGCCGGATCTGCGTGTGGATTTCTGCAAATTGGTAGCCTGCATCTGAACTTGAAATAGTGGCAAGTACACGTGCAGCCTGGCATGTAGCAGTAATCTGCATGTTCATCCCATGGCTTGGCCACACCATGATGGTACGTACAGGTGAAGTCCAGCAGAGAGCAGCAATCTGCAGGAGAAACTCGCAACCTGGCCACACCATGATGGCACATGTGGGCAGCCCAGTATGTAACAGTACTCTGCATATTCAAATCATGGCTTGGCCACCATGGCCTGGCGGCCTGCATCGGAACTTGACATTTGAAACCATGTCAAGTACAGGTGCAGTCCGGCATATAGCAGTAATCTGCACACGGCCTGGCCTCACCATGATGGTACGTATAGGTGCAGCCCAGCTGAGAGCAGCAATCCCCAGGAGAACTCGCAGCCTGGCCAAACCATGATGGCATGCACAGGTGGATAGTACGTACAGGTGTGGCCTAGAAATTAGTAATAATCTGCATGCAGAACCCATATGTCTGGACACATTGTGATGGCACGTGCAAGTGCAGCCCGGCAATTAGCAGTAATCCTCATGAGAAACCTGTGGCCTGGCCACACTGTGATGGCACATAGTGGTAATCCACCTGCAGAACCCATGGGGGGGGGATGCATGGTGTGCAAACATCCTAAATGGGGTATTCCAGCCAAATAATTCAGGCTAGCAGTGGGATCCTATTTTTGTGGAAAAAAAAAAAAAATCAAGCTTATGCTTAATTCACCAATTTGCTGCCGTTCCAGTGGTGCCCGGGTTCCTGCTGTGCTCCACTTCCTGCTTTCCAACACGCCATGAAATGGCTGAGAATGCAGATCAGCCAATCACTGGCCTCAGTGATGACCCGCCTCAGTCAGTGATTGGCACCATTCGCAGGCAATTCCTGCCACATCGGGGCATCAGCAGAAAGTGGAGTGCAGCGGGGAACTGGGCATCACCAAATTGGTAAGGTAGGTAAGTAGAAGCCTACTTTTTTTTTTACAACGGTAGGATCCCACTGCAAGCGTTTTTAATTTGGTTGGAATACCCCTTTAAACGACCGCTGATCTACTTGCTATATTGTCGGTCGTCGCATATTTTGGGCAGTTTATCTGCCCTTGTAAAAGGAGCTTTGGATATTGGGAGACAAGAACATTCCCTCTTATTTTCTGCTCCTGGAAAGTTGTGAGGCGACCAATATGGCCTCTGCATTCTGCAGTCTGAAGACGCTGCGTTACAACCTCTCCAGCAGCTGTAGTGGAAGTCTTATTGGCCATCACCCAGCTTTCCGGGATAAAGATATTATTCAGGAACGAATAACAAATTGTTTTCGCCCTGACAAGTCTAAATACTGTATTAGCGAAGAAAGAAATCCTGCATTTGTGTAATGGAACTTAACGGCGGCCACTTAATCCGCTTGGACGCGCTATTGTTATGCGTTGCATTGTGGGTCCGCCTGGCATCACAAAGGTTAAGCACACTACACGGCCGCCCCCTCCGCTTTCCCAAGTCTGCTCTCTCTACAGAATATACAGAATTTTTGCCGTGATTTATTTGGATTGCATTGAACTAATCCTCTTATTATTGAAAGCAATACATTTCAGAGCTGAATGTTAACCTCTCCTTATTTGGCCTCCAAAATTTCCGTGGGGTTTTATTATTTGGAAATCGCTCTCTCATACTGATGAGAATTTCCAAATCGCATATGAGGAGCGCAGGAGAAAATTGGTGGGACGAGAGAAAACCTATGGGAACCTGGGGGGTGGGGGGCTGAAGGTTGCACCGCAAATGATTTACAAACTTGTGACCGGCGGCCATGTTTCCCTCTAATTCTAGCGATGGGTGGGGGTCACAGTCCATGGACCCCAACTGATAAAAACTTCTTTCTCTATCTCGATCCTCTTTTCTGTTGGATTCTTTGTCGGTGGTGTATATAATGGCAGAGGCTCCCTCATTATGAGGCCCACCTTTGCCTAAAAGGAAGGACCTTTGGGCCATTTCCTGACCCCTTGTTTATTAGCAGTGCTGTTATAGAATCCTGCACGGACTCTTGTCACCAATTTCAAAAGTTGATAGGACCAGCCAGAGCTGGGCCCCCTCTCTCCAAGAGCCCGGTAGCAGCCATAGTGCCTGCCTCTATGGTACATATGCCCTTGTTCCTCATCAGTGCTGGAGACAGGAGTTGGACTATGACAACCTTTGTAAAAAACTGCACCATTGTAAAAGACTGTTGCTAACAACTTCATCTAAAGGTTCTCCAACTTTTATGTTTTCCAGAGATAATTGATGACCTGGCAAACCTCGTCGAAAACACAGACTCCAAGGTCCGCAATCAGACGAGACATGTGAAGCTTGTGGACAAGAAATCTGGATCATGTGGTAAGTCATCAGTGTCGGGGGGTTGTCCTATCTAATTTCTGGCATATCCATGGGATGTTTACCTCTGAGACCCGCACCATCTCAAGAATAGGGCTACTATGAGACCTTGTGCCATGATTGCAAGTGGAGAGGTGGATGTCCATGCACAGATGTCTCCATTCACTTCCATACTTACGCCGTTATTTTTGGAACTCCCATAGCAGTGAATAAAGAGATGGGTGGTCTGGGGGCCCCTATATTTGAGCTAGGTACTGGTTGCATAGGTAAGACCCACACCTTTTGGCCATTTATGACATTCCTGTAAAATTTAACTCATGTACGAGGCTCAAAATGCAAGATGGACTTATTAGGTAAGCTTTATACATATTTTTGCAATGAGCTCCCCCTAGTGGTGGCTGAAGGCAGGCTGAATATTATTACTTAAAGGGGACTGGAACAATGATCCTCAGCATAGGCATTAATATCAGATTGGTGGGGCTCTCTGCCAGTTAGCTGGATGAAGGGCTGTAGTTCTCATTCGAGTGAAGCTGCCCCTTCATTGTTTACATGGAGCTGTCAGACCATCTATTTAGTAGCGGCAGTGCAAGGCATTGCAGCGTTATCCTAGCCAGGTGGCAATATCCTGCTCTGTCGCTACTCAAATCAACCACATTCCCATTAGGTAAAGCGAGAGGACCTTGACACATATCGGTGGTGACCCATGCTAGCGGCAAGTCTACCAGTTCAGCCACATGTCCGATACCAAGCGTTTGTCTGACACCCTGAAATTCACATGAAATCATGGCTGCGTACAATAAGGTTGAGTTTGCGCATAACAGTATATGGTGTATTTTACAAGGGGTGTGTGAATTTGGGCTTAGTCTTTTTGTTTAGTTTTTTTTTAGAATCAGGTTGCCAGGTGTTTGAAAACCTGCCAGGAATCAGCGGGACGCCCCCCTCCTTCCTCCACCTCACTCCATAGTTCACCGCCCCTCCCCCACCATTCTGCTTTGAATTCTTTTAAGAACCATTTTTCTCATAGTTTCAATATGAAAACACAATCGTGCAATATTGGCTCTTGTTAACCCTTCCTGGGTCGTTTATAGTGAATTCTGCGCTGGCTGGAGCATGGGTTATGAGGTTCTGCAGAATTTTTGACTGGTTATGCTGGTTATTAAAGGGTCACTGAGTTTTCATAAAAATGTGATATGTTAAAGGGACATATCAGAGTTCTGAGTGCTGGGACCTCCACTGATCACTAGAACGAGGAGAGAGAAGTTCTCGCATATTGCACTCTCCTTTCTCGGTGCTGGAGATGGAAGCTGGATGGGCCTATAGACCTTCTACTTAGTGCGTCTCCAGCTACGAGGAGAGAGAACGTGATATGTGAGCATTTCTCTCTCATCCTTCTAGGTATTGGTGGCGGTCTCTGCACTCAGACCCCCACCAATCAAAATCTTTGATATGTCTCTATGATATATCAAAAGGTTTGTGAAAGCTCAGTGGCCCTTTAAGACCGTTTTAGGCCTATTGGGTCCTTTTTCTGCTGACACTTTTCCTTTTAAGAGGCCCTTGGTCTTTTCATCCCTATGGACGTCGACTTGATTTTTTTCACCGGCAATAAATACAGGTGAAAAAATAATGACCGTCTTTCTCAATATATGAACATGAAAGTGGGGAAAAACTAGGCAAAGATATTAGCCGCCTACGTATACGTGAAGCCTGGCCATACTGTATTTCATTATAGCAAATTCATCATGGGAGCGTCTATATGAAAGGGTTTGGAAAATCACAAGCAGGTCCCATTCCAAAGAAAAATCTGATGACTTCCAGATTTTAGAGAGATACCTTGTCCCATGCGAGATATTTGTCGGATAATTCATCGAAGGTGTTACAGAGTTTTTCCTCAGTTGCTTGTCGTGATTGATAGCAGCATTTAACAGGCCCGGCCCATTAATAAACCACATAGACCATCAATTTGTAAGAAAAACCGGCTGGTTCTGGGGCGTAGGTCCTTATCCGTGGAGCTTCAGCTTCCTTTAAAGGGGTTGTTTTGAAGTTGCCTCCTATCCACAGGATAGGGATTAACTAACGGATATGCACCTTGCCACTCAATTCCTTCTCTGTGGAACCACTAGAAATTGCCAATCGCCGTACTCGGCTATCTCCCGCAGTTCCATAGAGAATGAATAGAGCGGCAGGGAGCATGTCTGACATGCCGCTCCATCAGATCGGGGTAATGGGACTCCTGTTCTTGGGATCAGTAGGGGTCCTGTCAGTCAAACCCCCATTGATCAGTTATTTATTCCCTATCCTGTGGATAACTTCAATGCATTAAAACCAATGATAGGGGAAATGAGCAGTAGTGTATCTCTTATTACAACTGCTCCTGTTAGTGGTGGGATATAATAGACAGCAAATGAACAGTGTTGTAAGCAGGAAAAATGGGTGTGTAAAGACCAAATTGAGATGACTAGACAACTGAGACAGAGCATCTCCAAAACAGAAGACTTTGTGGGGTGCCTCCAATACGCTGTGGTTAGTACCTACCAAATGTGGTCCAGTGAAGGACAACCAGTCAACCAGCTAGTGGGTCATGAGTGCTCAGGGCTCACTGATCTTCTTGGGGAGTGAAGGCTGGCCTACCCATTTGGTCCAATCCCGATTGGTGAAAAGTTCAAGCTGACGCCAATACCAAGGTGTCAGATCACACAGTGCATCACAGCCAAAAGGCACTTACGAGAGGCATGTGAGCATCATGGAAGAAGGCAGTCTGGCCTAATGAATCGCTTTTTCTATTTTATCATGTGAATGATCAGGTGCATGTACATCTGATCCCTGAGGAGGAGATGGCACCAGGATGAACTGCTAGAAGGAGACAAGCTAGCAGGAGACAGTGTGATGTTCAGGGCAATGGTCTACGGGGAAATCTTGAGTCCTGCCATTCACGGGGATGTGACATGTACCACCTACCTAAACATTGTGTGGACAAGTACCCCTCTTCATGGTAGATCTGCCCGCTGGTGGGTATTGGTCTGTTTCTGCAGGATAAAGCCACGGGACACACTGCAAAACTTTGAAGAACATGAAGAGATCAAGGTGACAACTTGGCCTCCAAATTCCCCAGATCTGCAGAAAAAAGTCCAAACTATGAGGCGCACCAAGCAACTTACAGGTTCTGCTGCTAATGTCTTAAGGTAGATTTAGACAGGGTGATATTCGGGCAGATTATCAGGAACGAAATTCCCTGCGATTCCAACAATCGGCCCGTCTAAAGGTGCAGCCGATGACCCAATGAAAGAGCGAAACTTCTGTTTTTGCAGGCAAGTAAATTATCGTTTCTGGGCAGCAGATTGTGCTGTCTAAACAGCGATCTGCTGCCCAGAAACAATGCACCTGTATCAGGACCAGCGATTTCAATAGTGATCTCTCATCCTCATACTGTGGAGGTGATCGCTGCATGTAAATAGTGCACTTCACCTCCATTTAAGGAGCAGCCAACTGTTGGGAAAGAATCCTTCCTTCCCGACAATCTGGTTCTACTTGCCCCGTCTATATCCAACTTTAGTGCCAGATACTATAGGACACCTTCAGAGGTCGTGTTGAGTTCATGCCTCAATGGATCAGAGCTGTTTTGGCAGCAGAAGGGGAACCAATAGACTATTAGATCAGTGGATCTAATGTTATGGCTGATTAGTTATTAAGTTTACATGAGATAGGTATTTTGATTATTGTTATCCATCTTTGACGTTTTTGCCTCATAGAATGCGAATCAACAGCAAACTGGCTCTGGACATTGAACCAGCAGGGAAAGCCGGGATATTTTAGCTCTGAACACTTCAGAATTGTGAATTCTCTGTTGCCAGTCCAGGGTCAGATTGACATAGTCTTTACACTTATGGTCTACCTTAAAACTTTGACGACACAAATCCTCCTTTGGAAATGATTACATTGAAAATCCTGGTTTACCTACAGACATGACTTGCACATTCCAAGGACATCTAGTCTTAAATGTAAAAACATTGAGCTATTTCCAAGGAATTCTTACGGGCAGAACCACCGAGCCCCATAGATAGACTCGCCATTTATCACCACAAGCATGTGTAAATGGAATTTCATGGGAGATAAGATACACTTAGACCACCCAAACATGTTTTGGACTGTTCCTCCATCTTCCTGTAAAGTCACGGTAGACATCTCTATTACATTAGTTCCCTGTGAATCTGACATGCAATTTTTTTCCTCCTCAAAGGCAGATGGGTTTATTTTAGTTTGAAGTGATTTTGTTGATTTCACACGAACCAACAAACTTTTTTCTTTTCCGTTAACCATTCTCACCCTGATTTTACACACTTAGCTTCACATGGGTGAGTTCTTTTGTAAGCCGAGCACACCAGGAGCAAGCGTTGAGGAATCTTTAAGCCAAGTAATACGTGTTCCTGCTGGTCACTGAAGGATTAGCGCGGAAGACCCTCCATTTCAAGAGAGAGAGTCCAACTCCTTACAACCCTAGAGTGGACAGGGTGACAGAGGGCTAAGTGGATTAAGGCACCAATTTGTTAAGTTCCTTTTGATTCGAGAGAGATCAAGGTCACTTATCCCAGTTGGAGATCAAGGTCAGGGAACAAGGGTGGTGGCTTTCAAATGCCAAGACAAACCAAGCATCCCACAATGGCATTGTTATTGCCCTCCCTGGGTGGCCCTGGACTTGGAGACATTAGGATATTAGGATTCAAAAGGCTAACAATATGTTTCTGAGGGAACCACTGGGAACCGGACCAAAATAGATGGCAAACGGGAGACAAGCCAACCAAGGAAGCATAACCAAACAGGTCAGGAAGTTCTCCTTAAGACTAGTTTGATCACGGGAACTTCAAACCTCTATATTTTTTTTCCTTAATTCCACAGTTAAGACTCCTAAGCGGTTTTCATGGACGACTTAGCCAAACACTTGTGTCTTTGTTACCCTCAAACATTGGATAATCAATGAAGAAGTCTTTCTTCAGCCGTTGACTTATCTGCTTGCTCAAGAATGTTTTGAGAAGGTCACTCAAAGCTACTCATTTTCTGAAACGTAAAATATGCAAGACATAGTATTCATTATGTAAATTCCAACAGGGAGGAACTTGACAAATAATTTGAAGGACAATTGATGTTTGTTGCGTCTTCTCAAGGATATGGTGATGAGCCATGGATGTGTCTTTTTCTGTGCTTGTTTTTCCTGATAATATTAATGACAAATGAAATATTGTACTAGCTTTTTCCCTGAAATATTTGTTGCAGATCAACCTCATCTTCCTTTAAGTGAAAAGGTTATTAAAGAGGTATATACAAAAAACATATTTGCCATGTCCATCAAATGCTTAAAAAAATTGAATGAGTTTATACTCACCTCTCTAATCCCCTGTGCTGCCCAGATTCCGGCTATGTATCACATCTTGCTGACATTACGACACACCAGGAAATGGCTGGGTAAACCGCTCAGTCAGTCATTGGCGGGTCAAAGCTGAATGGCAGTTTCCAGCCATTTCCTGCCATACCGGACAAGCAGCAGGGAGTGAAGTACAGGAAGGAACTGGGCACCATCGGAATGGCGGCTGCAGAGGATCGGCAAGGAGAATATCAGCTATTTAATTTGGCCGAAGTTGCCCAACTCGTGTTCGGTTCCAAGTGGTACCTTGGAACCGAACCTGAGTTCGTGAAATGTTTTTTTTACAGTACAAATTAATTTATGAAGTCATTGTGCGAAGGCTCCCACGACTTTGCGAAGCAATAACTTTGGCTCATCAGAGCCAATACATTCTTGTGCATCTTCTTTAGAAGAGGCTTCCTTCTGGGACAACAACCATTTAGACCAATTTGATGCAGTGTGCGGTGTATGGTCTGAGCACTGACAGGCTGACACCTCAACCCTTTAACCTCTGCAGCAATGCTGGCAGCACTCATACGACTATTTTGAAAAGACAACTTCTGGATATGACTCTGAGCACGGTCGACCACAGAAGTTGAGTGCACATGTCCCGGGTTGTTCTGAGTGGAATCTGTCATGTTAAACCACTGTATGGTCTTGGCCACCGTGCTGCAGCTCAGTTTCAGGGTGTTGGCGGTCTTCTTATAGCCTAGGCCATCTTTATGTAGAGCAACAATTCTTTTTTTTCAAATTCTCAGAGAGCTCTTTGCCATGAGGAACCATGTTGAACTTCCAGTGACCAGTATGAGAAAGTGTGAGAGCGATAACACCAAATGTAACACACCTGAGACCTTGTAACACTAACGAGTCACATGACATCGGGGAGGGAAAATGGCTAATTGGGGACAATTTGGCCATTTTCGCTTATGGGGTGTACTCACTTTTGTTGCCAGTGGTTTAGACATAATGGCTGTGCGTTGAGTTATTATGAGGGCACACCAAATATACGCTGTTATACAAGCTGTACACTGACTACTTTACATTGTATCTAAGTGTCAGATCTTAAGTGTTGTCCCATGAAAAGATAGAATAAAATATTTACAAAAATGTGAGGGGTGGACTGACTTTTGCGAGATACTGTATCTAATGATCTTTTCCTGTAATATCCTTCAGTGGAAAGTCTGGTGAAGACTCTGATGTTTCTCAGTGACATGGATTTTGCTTTTTATTTAATAATACAATATTTTGCCTAAAAAGTGACTTCATAATATTAAGCCCTTTCTGGCTTGGATTGCGCTAGTACATTGGGGTAGGAGGCTTGTGCAGAACACATCACATAATCCGGTCCTGTGCGTAGCCAGAAGCTTGCAGGCATTAGCACCTAATTTTAGGATATCTTGACCAATCCACTCAAAATAAGAGACGAGAAATGTAAATGCCCTGATGATGTAGCAGAAAACACTTGAATCTGGATATTTCCTGCTCGGGGAAGTGTTAAGTCACTAGCACAATACCAGGGTAAGAAAGTGTGTTTTGCAAGGGTAGGGTTACACTGTGTAGTTTAAAGTGTAGCTCCTACAGTTTAAGTCTAGACTGGAGTTAAATCACAACGTGTACTCTAGTCACATCCAAAGCTGCATTGAGGATAATGCTTGCTGCCAGTGGATACTGTAAGTGCTGTGCTGCCAGATTGACGCCAGCCTGTGTAACTGAAATGTAAAACATGTAAAGGATAAATTTAGGCTATTGAGGACGGTCATACAGAGTGGACCATATTTCCCATAATTTTCAAGCAGTGGTGGGCAGGGACAGTGTGGTCCATTCACAGGGGTTCCTCTCAAATTTTGTCAGAAGATATGACTTTCTGCCTGAGCATATCAGTTAGATGATGATGGTGAGGGCTTCAATGATTGGCTGAATGGTCATTTCCTGTGTGTTAGGAGGGACCAGGAAGTAGAGGCAGTGGAGACCTCAGAACGGGGGATCTGTGAGGCGAGTTCCACTTTTTTTTTTTTTTTTTATGCCATTCTATTATAATAAATTATCTATCAAACCCCCCTTTAATGACACGTAGAACTTCAAGTTGAAGTTTGCTGTTGCAATTTATAGCAACCTACCTCAAGTTTACTGTCATTGGTACCTTGGCATTTGAAAAAAATGTTCCAAAAATATTACTATGAATTTCAGCAAAAACGTTCTCCACCTCTGTTGAGTATTGATATCAATTAGTAAAATTTGCTGTAAAATTTTTACTTTCACACATTTATATATTTTTTCTAATAGAGATAATGTAAATAGCAAATTTCTGAATAACTTAATTTAAAAAATCTACCTGCATCCACCCGAAAAAAAAACTGTTAAATCATGGCCATCAGGCGTCTCGCTTCCACCTAAGTTGCAGTCCACTGCGTGTTGTCAGGCAAGATCCCTCCCTGGTAACAGAAACACAGAAGATGGCTGAGAGGAAGTCGGGGTGGTCAAAGCTACCTGAGATCGTCAGCCTGATAAAGAAAATGCTGTTGCTTCTGAGCGAAATGCATCTAGCTGTGCAGCTGAAACAGAGGTTAATATGGCTGAAAAAACATTAGGGAAGTACAAACATAACTATTCTTTCACAGTTATGATTTTACAAAGAAGTGCAGCCATTATACAAACTTTTAAATGTACCTGAGTTTTCAGCTAAAAAATATTGTCAGAATTTTTTTTTATTTTTTGGGGGGGGCACTAGCCACACCCCTTTTTCTCAAACAATACCATTTTCTTTGGGTCACGATCCTTTTATGTGCTTTGGCATCGCCCCCTGTATTTGTCTGCCAGTGCGGTCTATGATGATGCAGCCCCAGCGCCAAACAAAACTAGAGGCCAATCTCTAGGAAGTGACAATCGTTTTGGGAATCTTTTAGGTTCTTCAATGATCCTGGAGCCTCCCGGACATTTCAGGAGAGTTGGGGAGTATGGCATATCTACCGCAGATTTCACAGCATGTAGCCTGAAATCTGTAGCAAATCCACGAACGTTTATACTGCAAAATCCACACAATTTGCAAAACTTGGGAACATACGCTGCAGATTTTTCACAATGGAAAATCCGCAGCATAAATGTCCTGCCTGGAGAACTCCACCTTCAGAGTGATGATCTGAAGAGGTCAGCATTCAGACTTTGTCTCCCGTCTTCATCAGAGTTTGTGGAGTTATAGATTTATTAACAGCTGTGAACACCTTCAAAGGCAGTTTTTATGATTACATTTTACTTGTTTTAGGCTAAATATATATTTTTTCAGTTGTTCTTTATAAAAACTTTTTAGCTGTTTTTGTTGTACAGGGTTAAGTTTCAGTCTGTCTGCAGACTGTCACTTTCTGTTTTGTTGCTGCTCTGACAGCAGGAAGTATAGCCCTTATCTCAGAACTCCTGACAGTTCATGCACAATTATTATAGCTCACCTCCTATCTAATAAGAATATGGCTTAAATGAGTTTGTATGAGCTGTCAGGAGTTCAGAAATAAGAGTTTGGGGGTATTATATCTCCTTATGGAGTGTGCATTAATCGGTGTGAGGAGGCTTAGGGTACTTTCACACTAGCTTTTTTGTTTTCCGGTATTGAGTTCCGTCCTAGGGGGCTCAATACTGGAAAAAAAATGATCAGTTTTATCCTAATGCATTCTGAATGGAGAGCAATCCGTTCAGGATGCATCAGTTCAGTCCCACTTACGTTTTTTGGCCGGAGAAAATACTGCAGCATGCTGCAGTTTCTCTATGGCCAAAAATCCTGAACGCTTGCCAGAATGCTGAATCCGGCATTCATTTCCATTGAAATGTATTAATGCCGGATCCAGCCCCAAGTGTTCCAACAAAACTGATCTGTTCTTTCCGTCAGCGCATGCGCAGACCATTAAATCTGTGAAAAAAATAAATACCAGATCCGTTTTTCCGGATGACAACCAGAACGATGGATCTGGTATTGCAATGCATTTGTTAGATGGATCCGGATCCGTCTCACAAATGTATCCGTTTGCGTCCAGATTGCCAGCGATGGAACTGCCTGACGGAATCCTGTGCTGCAAGTGTGAAAGTACCCTTATAAGCCATACATGCTACTCTGGAATTATGGGAAGAAAGTATGCAAATAAGCTGTTAGCAAGCTCTGCTTTTGATGCCACCCGATGTAAGGCAAATATCCTGTAAGTTGTTCAATCCTTTAAATAGGCCTTGAGACATGACTTGGATAATAAATAAGCCAGCATCTCATCTGCAGACAGCTGTTTCGGGGTGACATGCAGACATAACTTTCCCCTCATCAGTGCAGAGCAGAGAGTACTGGTTTAACTACGTGAGAGGCCTAGGTCAGGATTAGGGAGCTATTGTATCTCTTTTTGGAGAGCGTCTTAGTCTGTGTGAATTCCAGAGGAGCATGTATGGCTTATAAGCCTCCTAACGCCGATTAAAGCACTATCCATAAGGAGATATAGTAACCCCCAAATTCTCACCTTGGACTCTCACCCAGTTAAGCCAGTACTCTCTGCTCTGCACTGGTGAGGGTCAATCACCCCGAAACAGGTGTCTGCAGATGAGATGCTGGCTTATTTATTTTCTAAGTCATGTCTTGAGGCCTTATACTGGAGGATAGCTGCCTTACATCTGGTGGCATCAGAGGCAGAGCATGCTAAGAGATGAGGGCTATACATCCAGCCATCAGAGCAGCAACCTGATGATTCAGTATGAAACTAGATACTCTGCAGATAGGCTGAAACTTAACCCTGTATAACAAAAACTGCTGAAAATAATTTTAATAAAGACCAATTGAAAAAATTATTTTAAGCCCAAAGTCAGTTCATCCATTGCAGACACTAAAACAAATTCTCCTGTAAGTTTCCAGTGCGAAAAAAGCCAGACTTTTGCAGACAGCGTTCCTGGCATCCTTTTCCAGATGATAATGAGATGACACATTTAGACACAAATTTTCAGTGATTCGATGGGTAAATTGTATTGGAAATGACAGGTTCTCCTTGTAGTGATTGTGTTCTGGCTAATGCCGATTGCTAACATGTAAGGTATGGAACATTTGGGGCCTGCAACAAATGCTGAACAGGCCTCGCTGGCAGTACAAAGGTTCATCTCTGGCATCCGTAACTAATTCCAGCATCCTCTTTTTACTGCACTGGGAGCAATAAATCTACATTCACTGGATATCGCCATCTTGCACAATGTTCTCTCTCATGCCTAGGAGTCTTTCTGCAGGCCGAGGCTTCTGTGACAGATAATTTGATTTGTAAATGGTGATAGTTTTATCGTCCTGACCTAGTTACGTTCTTAGCTCCTGGATTTAGTTTTCAAGGGGTGTTCCGGATATAAGACCTTATGACCTGCCCACAGGATAGGGGATAATTATTAGACCTTGGGGACCACCTGACAGAAACTCCCGCAATCACCATAATGAGGACCCTGAAAAGAATGGGGCAGCTGGTCAACCGTGTGCCATGCTGCTCCATTCTCTAGGGAACCGCCAAAGAGAGGTGAGTACAGCACTCGGCTATTTCCACCAGTAGAGCAGCATGGTGCATGTGCGATTAGCCGTCTCCACTATTTTTGGGGTGTGGGGCCCCTGTTCTAATGATTAGTGGTTGGACCCCATTGACTATGGCTGGTCTATAACTTCTTACCCTGAAATACCGAGAACATTTTGGACACTGCTTCTCTGAGTAACATTAGGTTAGCGTTGGCTAAAGCCACCAATTTTAGTGTGGCGGGGCCAGCCAACTAATGTGTATAGGGGCCTCCCAACACTCCCCTGACCTATGATACTGAACGGGCAAAACATATGGGGCAAGTTGAATTTCAACACCCCATCCTTTTGTTCTGGAGAGGGATAAGACACCACCTGTTGTGTCTACCAGTGGCCTTCTCCTCTGTTGCCATTGAAAACACACAAGCATGCATGTGTATGGAGTTGGAAAGAGTAGCTGTCGGCTGAATGCTCTATCTGCACTTTCATGTTGCCGTGAGGAGTTTGGGAGGGGCAGTGTAGGTTGGTATTCTTCAAGTCCATTGCATACTATCTCTACTGCAGGGCAGTAGGCGTATTTTCAGGTTTATGTTCTATTTTCGTGCTGTCAACTTTTTAGATGCATGTGATAGACAACCAACATGGATCCCTCATAATACAGAACCCCTTGATGACCAGGTGATGTTTATACTGGAGAGCCTGGGAGTGTCCATGCTTTCCTGCACATACATGTACACAGGCAACGAAAAGCTTTTTCAGTCTGTCAGCCGCCTTGGTTTCTGAAACCTGACAGCTGCAATTTTACAATGGGAAGGAAGCCGATGGCTGATCTCACCCTTGAAGAAGTTATACAAGGGGCAAGGTGTCATTGTGCTTAGCAGATGGAAATAGGATGTGCACGGTATTGAGGAAGAAACGCGTTGTTATATGGGGATAAGAGGTGTTAATGCGCAAGTGTAAAGTTTTACGTTGTGTTAGACTCTTGTTTCGGGGCCATCGCAGAGCGTAGGATGTGAGCCTTCGATTCTCATGTTTTCCAACCAGGCTGGTGCTTGCATGACGGTGGAAAAAGACAAAACATAAATAACGGGTCCCAGTTCTCCCAGTCACCCCCTCTGCAGCCCCAACTAGAGTGTCTCACACCAGCTTTATTTGCCTAATAAACCAAGTCTTCAATAGCCTAGGAAATGCCTCCATTTTTCTGCCAAAGACGCCTAGTAACGGCCAAACAGATAGCCTCCAGCCTGCGCCAAAGGAACAACAAGACGAAGGACCACGGGATATCACCCTTCATTCCACGTCCTGCTACCCATGACAGCAGGGAGTCTTTATTTGAAGATCCCAGACCCTAGAGTCACTGCCCTATTGTTATCCCCTCCGAGAGCTTCCAGCAAAAGGAAATTAATGTATTCCAGAGATCAGCTATTTGTTTCCCCTGCAAGCCTGGTTCATCTCACCCCTCTCTCCCTTTTCATCCACTTTATTTGCAGAGGAGAGTACGAGGGGGTGTGTGAGAGTTAGTGTATAATGAATGCTGGGCACAAGGGATGGGGGGGGGCGGCTGGTGAGGGCGAGAGAGATAAATCACCCAGGCGACCGGGAACAAGCTCTATCCATTCCAAGGACTTTATACCCGATTGGTTTCATGTATAGAAGCCTCAAAAGGTTCCTTGTAGACCCTTGCTGTGCTGGAAGAGGTCAGCAGCGTGGGAGCTCTGGTGTCTAGCCTACAGACTTGCAGGCTGGGATACAAGAGCTTGCAATCTATTTTCAGCCCAAACAAGGTCATTTGGTAAACTGTCCAATGATCTGATGAGCGGCAAGTTACTAAATATCATGATGTGATTGGGTGGACACAATACAAAGCAATATAATTACCAATGGCATCTAGTTTATGTGGTCAAAGGTACGTGGACCCCTCTCCCCTATTGTGGGTTTTGCCATTTTGGCCTGACTCGTTGCTTACCGATGTATGACATGAGGAATAAATAGACACAACTGACCTGGATCTCAGTGGCTTTCATCTTTCGATTGAATCTTTGTCAGATTCCTGAAGAACAGATGTAAAGAGCATCCCTCGCTCTGGAGGACCTGTCCTGTCCTGCCTTACATAGACAACACATTGATGTGAATGTTTAATACTTTATTTCCCCTGCGGTGGCGCTGCAGGGAAATTAAACACTTACTGCCAGGTTTCCCTACACCTAAGAGCTGATTACCCGAGGTCCTAGCAGATGGATGTTTTGTGATGAATTTATCTTTATGGGACCCTTATAACAATTAGAAATTGTCCAAACCAAGGAACCTGGTCAACACCATTGAGATCAGTTTGGAATGCCAGCGGTGGGCCCAGCCATACTACCCAACATTAATACCGGACCTCACTAATACTCTTATGGCTGAAGGGATGCAAATTTCTGCGTCAATGTCCTAAAATGTTCTGGGAAAAGACTCCTATAGCACTAAAGGGGGACAGAAGGTCCATCACTGGCCATATTTAATAAGCGCGTTATGGATGTGATGTTGGACTATCTGCATACTCTTTGCCTTTACCATTGATGACCTTATTTTTCTAGCCAGTTGGGCATTTGATACAAAAGTCGACTATATTTCTATGTAATATAGATCACATACACAGAAATCTCTGCGTGGTGTAATTGGGTCCATCTGTCTGTCTTTTTGATCAATAAGATTCATGTCCAGTTTTTCCATAAGTTTTCCATTTTATAGGAATAATTTTTCACTTTAAAAAAAATCTTACAAGTCAAATACTGAAGGCTTTAAATATACTAGATGTTATAGTATTAAGCTTGGTGAGTGCAGCCATCCTTCTTTCAGATAAATGTGCCGCAAGGTCCATCCATATGGACTGATGAATGATTGCACTTTTAATGCCAAAAAAAGAGAAAATATCTGATCGCACACAAATCATTGGTTGCCCCCTACATATCTTCCCATGTCAACAGGAATGTAACGTAATCTTGTCTAAAGGTGGTTAGATGTTCATCTTGGCTACGCTCATGAGAAGCTTACAGATCATTTGGAACTGGTACTAAATTCCTTCCGTTCAGCATCCAGGCCTCGGACCCAGAAAGTTGACAACTGCTATGGGCAGACATATAAGAATGGATATGGAAGAGAAGGATCATTGCCCGGATGAACAGTTGTTTAGGAGTAATTTTTAGTTGGCTCCTGATGTAATTTTGGTACAACAGACCTACTGCATCCTGCATCAGAATCCCCCTCCAGATGCTATTTATCCCGATAAAGTACATTAGATCGGAAGTGATTCGCTCCGGAGGCCTTTCACTAAACATGCGGGTAATGTCTTCACCGTGGTCAGGCACCTTCTAATGACTAGGATTTTGCTCAAGGGTTTGGCCTCACGAGGGGATGCAGACTATTGAACGGTAAAAAGCAGACAAGGAACCTCATTGTTCCCCTCTACCTTGGCCTAGAAATTGAGAGGGCCCTTCAGACTCCTTTCTCTTCGTAATACTTGGGTACTGGAACCATAATTTTTCAGACTCAGGCTCAGCTCTTTCTCCTCGAGGATGCTCAGTCACAAAAAGCGGGGTGCTTGTCGATAAAGACTCTCAGTCCCTATTGTTCCTTCTACGGAGAAAGCCTGAAGCTTGTTGGGGCCATTTGTTTCTTTTTAGGCAGCATTAGGAAGCCGTGCTGGATATAATTGTTGTTCCTTCCTGAATGATGGAATGTAGGTCCTGTGTGGCCTCCGTTTATGAGAAAGGAAGAGTACATTGTGCACACCAGTATCAGAAATACTAGTAGGGTTCTCACTGACAGGTCCAGTAGAATAAGATTTCTGTTAACACAGAGATTGTGGGGACCATTGTCCTCTGCCAACTGGGCAGGACATGTAAGCCTACTGGTAGAGAGAAGGTACTGGTTGTGTCTACTACTGCAGCTGGATTAGGACATCTATCCAGGGCATCCCAGTGATATATACCCCTTAAAGTGGTTGTCCGAGATAATTACAAATCTTGACAAGCTCCCGAATGGTTTGAAATTAAAAAAAATATGTTTTCTCCAGCGCCGTTCTCTCGCCGCTGCTTGTTTACAAACTGCAGTGGTTCCGTGCCAGTATAAACTACTGCAGCCATTCACTGTCTTCAGCGCTTTACAGGGATTTGCTGCGGCATTCACTTGCTGTTTTCAGTTTGTAAAAAAGCAGCAGAAGAAAGGGGCTCACCTTGCTCAGATCTTTAATAGTATCTTCAAATTAGCAATAATCCTATTTAAAAGTGGATAGATTTAAGATGGGGCGTCCCATGAAAAATAAATAAAAAAGCATCATTGGTTTTGGCACATCTGAAAATGCAGTTTATCCCGAATGCCAAAAATGGCATACATACCTCAAAATGGTATCAATAAATCCAGATTGACCCGCAAAAATGAGCCGTTACACATCTCCAGAGATAGATATATAAAACGTTATGTGTGTCAGAATATGGCGATGCAAGAAAACAATCTTTTCAGAGTTTTTTTCAAGTATAAAACATAACAAAAAGTATATAAATGTTATCACTGTCATCATACTGAACTACAGAATAAAGCCTCCTGCACACGAATGTGTGCGTCCCGTGGTCATGCTGCGGGCCGCAATGCATGAACACCGTCCGTGGGGCAGCCGTAGCGGATCACGGACCCATTCACTTTAACCACCTCCCGACCGCTGTACACACATATGCGTCCGGGAGGTGGTTGCTTTACTCCTCCTGGACGCATATACGCGTCCTCTCGCGAGACGCGAGATCTCCTGTGAACGCGTGCACACAGGCGCGCGCGCTCACAGGAACGGAAGGTAAGCGAGTGGATCTCCAGCCTGCCAGCGGCGATCGCTCGCTGGCAGGCTGGAGATGTGATTTTTTTAACCCCTAACAGGTATATTAGACGCTGTTTTGATAACAGCGTCTAATATACCTGCTACCTGGTCCTCTGGTGGTCCCTTTTGTTTGGATCGACCACCAGAGGACACAGGCAGCTCTGTAAAGTACCACAAAACACTACACTACACCCCCCCCCCGTCACTTATTAACCCTTTATGAACCACTGATCACCCCTGATCACCCCATATAGACTCCCTGATCACCCCCCTGTCATTGATCACCCCCCTGTAAGGCTCCATTCAGAGGTCCGTATAATTTTTATGGATTCACTGATACATGGATCGGATCCGCAAAACACATGCGGACGTCTGAATGGAGCCTTACAGGGGGGTGATCAATGACAGAGGGGTGATCACCCATATAGACTCCCTGATCACCTCCGTCATTGATCACCCCCCTGTAAGGCTCCATTCAGACGTCCGTATGATTTTTACGGATCCACTGATACATGGATCGGATCCGCAAAACACATGCAGACCTCTGAATGGAGCCTTACAGGGGGGTGATCAATGACAGAGGGGTGATCACCCATATAGACTCCCTGATCACCTCCGTCATTGATCACCCCCCTGTAAGCCTCTATTCAGACGTCCGTATGATTTTTACGGATCCACTGATACATGGATCGGATCCGCAAAACACATGCGGACGTCTGAATGGAGCCTTACAGGGGGGTGATCAATGATGGAGGTGATCAGGGAGTCTATATGGGTGATCACCCCTCTGTCATTGATCACCCCCCTGTAAGGCTCCATTCAGAGGTCCGCATGTGTTTTGCGGATCCGATCCATGTATCAGTGGATCCGTAAAAATCATACGGACGTCTGAATGGAGCCTTACAGGGGGGTGATCAATGACAGGGGGGTGATCAATGACAGGGAAGTGATCAGGAAGTCTATATGCGTGATCACCCCCTTGTCATTGATCACCCCCCTGTAAGGCTCCATTCAGAGGTCCGCATGTGTTTTGCGGATCCGATCCATGTATCAGTGGATCCGTAAAAAAATCATACGGACGTCTGAATGGAGCATTACAGGGGGGTGATCAATGACAGGGGGGTGATCAATGACAGAGGGGTTATCACCCCATATAGACTCCCTGATCACCCCCCTGTCATTGATCACCCCCTGTAAGGCTCCATTCAGACATTTTTTTGGGCCCAAGTTAGCGGAAATTTTTTGTTTGTTTTTGTTTTTGTTTTTTCTTACTAAGTCTCATATTCCACTAACTTGTGTCAAAAAATAAAATCTCACATGAACTCACCATACCCCTCACGGAATCCAAATGCGTAAAATTTTTTAGACATTTATATTCCAGACTTCTTCTCACGCTTTAGGGCCCCTAAAATGCCAGGGCAGTGTAAATACCCCACATGTGACCCCATTTCGGAAAGAAGACACCCCAAGGTATTCCGTGAGGGGCATATTGAGTCCATGAAAGATTGAAATTTTTGTCCCAAGTTAGCGGAAAGGGAGACTTTGTGAGAAAATACAAAAAAAAACTATTTCCGCTAACTTGTGCCAAAAAAAATAAAAAATTCTAGGAACTCGCCATGCCCCTCACGGAATACCTTGGGGTGTCTTCTTTCCAAAATGGGGTCACATGTGGGGTATTTATACTGCCCTGGCTTTTTAGGGGCCCGAAAGCGTGAGAAGAAGTCTGGGCTCCAAATGTCTAAAAATGCCCTCCTAAAAGGAATTTGGGCACCTTTGCCCACCTTGGCTGCAAAAAAGTGTCACACATGTGGTATCGCCGTACTCAGGAGAAGTTGGGGAATGTGTTTTGGGGTGTCATTTTACATATACCCATGCTGGGTGAGAGAAATATCTTGGTCAAATGCCAACTTTGTATAAAAAAAATGGGAAAAGTTGTCTTTTGCCAAGATATTTCTCTCACCCAGCATGGGTATATGTAAAATGACCCCCCAAAACACATTGCCCAACTTCTCCTGAGTACGGCAATACCACATGTGTGACACTTTATTGCAGCCTAGGTGGGCAAAGGGGCACATATTCCAAAGTGCACCTTTCGGATTTCGCAGGCCATTTTTTACACATTTTGATTGCAAAGTACTTCTCACACACATGGGCCCCTAAATTGCCAGGGCAGTATAACTACGCCACAAGTGACCCCATTTTGGAAAGAAGACACCCCAAGGTATTCCGTGAGGGGCATGGCGAGTTCCTAGAATTTTTAATTTTTTGTCGCAAGTTAGTGGAATATGAGACTTTGTAAGGAAAAAATAATAATTAAAAAAAATCATCATTTTCCGCTAACTTGTGACAAAAAATTAAAAATTCTAGGAACTCGCCATGCCCCTCACGGAATACCTTGGGGTGTCTTCTTTCCAAAATGGGGTCACTTGTGGAGTAGTTATACTGCCCTGGCAATTTAGGGGCCCAAATGTGTGAGAAGTACTTTGCAATCAAAATGTGTAAAAAAAAATGGCCTGCGAAATCCGAGAGGTGCACTTTGGAATATGTGCCCCTTTGCCCACCTTGGCTGCAAAAAAGTGTCACACATCTGGTATCGCCGTACTCAGGAGAAGTTGGGGAATGTGTTTTGGGGTGTCATTTTACATATATCCATGCTGGGTGAGAAAAATATCTTGGTCAAATGCCAACTTTGTATAAAAAAAATGGGAAAAGTTGTCTTTTGCCAAGATATTTCTCTCACCCAGCATGGGTATATGTAAAATGGCATGCCAAAATACATTCCCCAACTTCTCCTGAGTACGGCGATACCAGATGTGTGACACTTTTTTGATGCCAAGGTGGGCAAATGGACCCACATTCCAAAGTGCACCTTTCGGATTTCACCGGTCATTTTTTACAGATTTTGATTGCAAAGTACTTCTTACACATTTGGGCCCCTAAATTGCCAGGGCAGTATAACTACGCCACAAGTGACCCCATTTTGGAAAGAAGACACCCCAAGGTAAAAAATAAAAAGTTCTATGAACTCACTATGCCCATCAGAGAATACCTTAGGGTGTCTACTTTCCGAAATGGGGTCATTTGTGGGGTTTTTCTACTGTCTGGGCATTGTAGAACCTCAGGAATCATGACAGGTGCTCAGAAAGTCCGAGCTGCTTCAAAAAGCGGAAATTCACATTTTTGTACCATAGTGTGTAAACGCTATAACTTTTACCCAAACCATTTTTTTTTTTTTGCCCAAACATTTTTTTTTTTAAAGACATGTAGAACAATAAATTTGGCGAAAAATTTATATATGGATGTCGTTTTTTTTTTTGCAAAATTTTACAGCTGAAAGTGAATAACAAAAAAAGTAAAAATGTCAGCAGCAATGAAATACCACCAAATGAAAGCTCTATTAGTGAGAAGAAAAGGAGGTAAAATTCATTTTGGTGGTAAGTTGCATGACCGAGCGATAAACGGTGAAAGGAGTGTAGTGCCGAAGTGTAAAAAGTGGCCTGGTCATGAAGGGGGTTTCAGCTAGCGGGGTTGAAGTGGTTAATGGGTCAGCGATCCGGCCGTTCCGCAAAAAGATAGGACATGTTCTATCTTTTTTGGGAACAGAAGTACGGGACGAAACCCCACGGAAGCACTCCGTAGTGCTCCCGCAGGGTTCCGTTCCGTGCTTCCGTTCCGCACCATTCCGCATCTCTGGATTTGCGGACCCATTGAAGTGAATGGGTCCGCATCCGTTATGCAGAATGCACACAGAATGGTGCCCTTGTATTACAGATCCGCAAATACGGTCCACAATTCGGCAAAGGGAAGCACACATTCGTGTGCAGGAGGCCTAAGGCCGTTTACGTTCCGTTTTTTGCGTTCTGTATACTCACTGTATACGGAACCATTAATTTCCCATTTGGATCCACAAAAAAAAAACGGAAGGTACTCCATATGCCTTCCATTTCCGTAATTCCGTTTTTCCATTCTGTTCAAAGATAGAACAATATCCTATTATTGTCCGCATAACGGACAAAGATAGTCCTGTTCTATCAGGGGCCAGATAAATGGAATGAACACAGATGTCATCCGTATTTTTTGCGGATCCATTTTTTGTGGACCACAAAATACTGAAAAAGCCATACGGTCGTGTGCCAGAGGCCTAAGGCCTCTTGCGCATGAAGGTTTATTTTTTCCGTTCCGTTTCAGTTTGCGGTCCGTATGCGGAACCATTCACTTCAATGGGTCCGCAAAAACAACGGAATGTACTCCGTATGCATTCAGTTTCCGTATTTCTGTTACATTCAAAGATAGAACATGTCCTATTATTGCCCGCAAATCACGTTCTATGACTCCATTCAAGTCAATGGTTACCGCAAAAAAAAACGGAATGCATACGGAATGCATCTTTATGTCTTTCACATCCATTCAGTTTTTGCGGAACAGTCTATTGAAAATGTTCTGCCTAGCCCAATTTTTTTATGTACTTACTGTTTAAACATTATTGTATGCTTCCGTTTTCGTTTGCGATCCACAAAAACGGATCACAAATGGAAAGAAAACGGCAAAACGGAAAAGAAGCAGAACGGAAACACTACTGAAACAAAAAATATAAAAAAACGGATCAGTTTAAAATGAACGCAAAACCATACGGATGTGTGCAAGAGGCCTAAGGGCTCATGCACATGAGCGTTTTTTCTTTCCGCTTCCGTTCAGGTTTTTTTTGCGGACCGTATGCGGAACCATTCACTTCAATTGGTCCGCAAAAACAACGGAAGGTTTCAGTTTCCGTATTTCTGTTCCGCAAAAAAGTAGTGCATGTCCTATTATTGTTTGCAAATCACAATCCGAGACCCCATTCAAGTCAATGGGTCCACAGAAAATACGGAATACACACGGAACACATCCGTATGTCATCTGTATTTCACCCGTATTTTGCGGATCCATACTGTAGAAATGCTATGCCCAGCCTATATTGCTTATGTGTTTGGTGATTAATAAGTTACTGTTTCCATTTCCGATCCGCAAAAAACGGATCGCATATGGAAACCATACTGATATGTTTTGTGGAATAACGGAACGGAAGAGGACTTAAATCAGAGGGGAAAAAAAAACTTACGGAACAACGGATCCGTGAAAAATGGAGTGCAAAACAACAACGGTCGTGTGCATGAGCCCTAAGGGTTCCACACCATTAAATAATTTTTCATATGGAATTTTAAACGGTGTCATTAGAGAGTAAAACCTGTCCCTCAGAAGGCAAGTCCTCGTGTAAATGAAAAAAAATTAAATTATAGCTCTCGGAAAACGTCAACAGTGAAAATGAAGAAAATGGCGGTAGTATTAATACAAAATGTATGTGGTCCCACTGCAAAGCTAGGATTGGTTACCCAAGTTATTTTGAGTAACCTCAACTGTTGTACCATAAGCACAGCACAGCATAGCCAATTAATTGTGAGAGATGCACTTTAAATGATAAAGTTCAGCTTGCTTGCAGCCACCTCCAGGGGGAGCTCATGTTATGTGGAGTTATTGTATTTTGTTCACTATGTTGTCCATAATTTGGAATGAGCTCCTCCTAGTGGTGGTTGCAGGTAGTCAGAATTTTATAAAATGCTATTTAATAATGGGCTCCTTACCCCAAGAAGTACCCATCTTGCATCTAAATGGGAACCATAGCATCTGCTCTGATTGTAGCAATAGTACGAAACCCAATACATTTGATTTATCTGGAGTGAGTGCAGTCCATGCAGATGAAAGTCTATAGCCAACTCCTCTTCTTCATCGGCACCAGTCTTCATACATGAGGCTATGATATTATTACACACAGCTGGCGTATGATACAGCGCAGTCAGTTTCATATATCTTGCTACAATCACAGACTCACTTCACAGTCTTCCACATCTGGCCAGTCCATACGCTCAATCAAATATGATTTCAAGCTGAATTTTAAAGCAATTTTTGCATTCCATCTTCTGTTTTTAATTCATAGTCTGTTGTAAAATAGATGGAAAGAACAGATTTTTTTTTTTTTTCATTATTATTGGTATTTTTGGCAGCTGTAACTAGAAATAGAATGGGTGTTAATTATTAGTGATTGGTATTGTGGAAAACCTTGCTATGAATTTTCACTGTGAAAGTAATTAGATGTATCAGGTGACGTCTGCATTAGAATCCATTCATTCCTCAACCCCAGAAAAATACATCCTTAAACATAGACCTATAAGAATTCTAATCCACAGTAATGCAACTAGTAAATGTTTTCCTACATCTTACCAGAATAAGTTCTTCAATTAGACAAAACAAAGGATGTAAGTACTAGAATACTCCCCCTATGTTCAAGAATATAACTAAAATAATACTGCTCCTATGTACAGGAATATATCTACTATAATACTGCCTCCTATGTACAACAATATAATTGCTATAATACTGCTCCTATGTACAAGAATATAACTACTATAATACTGCCTCCTATGTACAAGAATATAACTACTATAATACTGCTCCTATGTACAAGAATATAACTACTATAATATTGCCTCCTATGTACAAGAATATAACTACTATAATACTACTCCTATGTACAAGAATATAACTACTATAATACTGCTCCTATATACAAGAATATAACTACTATAATACTGCTCCTATGTACAAGAATATAACTACTATAATACTGCCTCCTATGTACAAGAATATAACTACTATAATACTGCTCCTGTGTATAAGAATATAACTACTATAATACTGCTCTTATGTACAGGAATATAAATACTATAATACTGCTCCTATGTACAAGAATATATCTACTATAATACAGTTTAATATGTACAAGAATATAACTACTATAATACTGCTCTTATGTACAGGAATATAACTACTATAATACTGCTCCTATGTACAAGAATATAACTACTATAATACTGCCTCTATGTACAAGAATATAACTACTATAATACTGCTCCTATGTACAAGAATATAACTACTATAATACTGCCTCCTATGTACAAGAATATAACTACTATAATACTGCTCCTATGTACAAGAATATAACTACTATGGGGGCGGAGCTTGACTTCCGGCCAAGCCAGACGCATGTGAGAGAGCTCCTCTCCATGTGAGCCAGCAAACTAGTTAATTTTGCTACCTAGCTTTGAAAGAATGGGCAAAGTGGGTCGGTACATACCCAGAGAAACGCCTGAGCACCTGAGATCGGACCGCGGTCCGCAAGAAATGGACAAATTTCTACATAAGAAGGCTCCGGCCGCGAGTGCCGCCAAGATGGCGCCTCTGGAGCAGGAGGACTGGCCACAGGAAGCGGAGGGGGCGGACGGCGTCTCATCAGATCTGGATGCCGGACCCCGCGCCTCCACCTCGGCGCCTATTTCACGCCAATTCATCCAACAAGCCCTATCGTCGGCACTAGCCCCGGTGATTCAGGATCTCACCGAAATCAAGTGCGACGTGAAGCACATCGGGCACCGCGTGGAGAAGCTGGAGCACACGCAGGCAGCAATCCTGACTTATGCTCACACGCTGGGCGACAACAGTGCCGCACTCGCTGCCTCTTTGGATACAGCTTACGCCCTGATAGAGGACCAAGAGAACCGCAGCCGACGTAAGAATATCCGGCTGCGAGGCCTCCCAGAGCGGGTACTACATGAAGCATTGCCTGAGGCGGCATCCGCCATCTTTTCCGGCCTGCTAGGTGCAGAAAGAGCAGCTGAAATCTGCGTGGAGCGCATCCACAGAGCGCTCAGGCCAAAACCGAGGGACAATGACCCACCGAGGGATGTGGTCTGCGGTTTGCTACGATATGTGGACACAGCAGCGATCCTAAAAGCGGCAAGAGAACAGAAAGAACCGCTCTACGAAGGAGCCAAGATCCTCTTATTTCAAGACCTGGCACCCTCTACTTTGAGTAAGCGAAGGATCCTACGACCGCTTACGGATCATCTGAGGGCTGTTAAAATGCCCTACAAATGGCTATTCCCGTTTGGTCTGACTTTCGCATCGGAGGGTAAGAGGTGCACGATTCGCACACCAGCGGACTTGCCTGCGGCGTGGACTCTGCTCCAGACGACCCCCCTGGATATACCATCATGGCTCCCGTCGGCTGACACAGGAGTCCCTCTGCCTGACTTGCCAGAAGAGCAGAAGTGGGTTAAAGCTTCTACTAAGAGAAAGTCCAACAACAGGCCGTGAGGTCTGCCGCACGGTTTGCAGAGGTCTATTTCACTCATGGACGGTAGCTCACTGAGCTAATGCTGCTGGACTGCTGGACGTTACAGATGATCTCCGGGTCCCTGAGCGCAAGTATTAGTGGCGGCCGTCTGAGCCTTTTCAGTTTGTTTGTAGCCTGCCTCAGTTAGCCGGCGGTGGTCGGATAGGTAGGGGCTCGTTCTGAGTGGCCCTGAGCAGTTGGACCGCGGGCGGTGGACTCTTGGGTCAGGTCGGCCCCACGGGGCGATCCGGGAGCCACTGTTGTATCGGCACGTTACTACTGCTGTGGTTTGTTCACATCCACAGGTTCCACATGTTTAGCATGCATGTCTATACTGCATATGTTTATGATAGCTATGGTGTGGCTGTAAAGAGTGTTAGTCCCTGTGACTGGCCTCTGGTTCAGTCAGGCCATTCATCTACTGGCTGGGACTCAGCTTATTGTTACTAATGTTATGTTTGCTATGGCTCGCAGGACAAGCAGGCTTACTCCCCCCGTATAGCCGCTTGCCTTAGACCATTATGGCATTCACCAGGAACTTACTGGCGCAACCCTGGTGCAAGCGCCTTACAATTGGCTGGCTTGGGCCATTCGCGCTTGGCCTTGTTTTGCTGGGCTGCGCGCTAGGCACAAGCCACCCGAACCCTATGTTGGAGATTTTCTCCACTTCCCGGTTGTTCATGAAGTTGGATACTCCATTTTGTTTCCCTGGTCACACGCATGATTTTAAGCAACTAGCAGCTCTAAGGTCTACACTTGTAATACGTCATGGCATTGATTAAGTGTACTTCCCTTAATGTCAGAGGTTTTAATACACCGCAGAAGAGGTCACAGGTTGTTCGTATGTTAAAAAAATCTCGCACTGACATATGTTTTCTACAGGAATTGCATTTCAAGTCGGCACATGTGCCTACTCTCCCTAAGTCCTACTTCCAGCATTGGTTCACCAGCACGTTCAGTAGTGCAGCTAGGGGAGTCGGCATTGCCATATCAAAGACAGTTCCCTTCCGGTTATCATGTATACAGGATGACCCAGAGGGGCGATATGTATTTGTTAAGGGTTCAATAGGCACCCAGGTAGTGACGTTAGCTAGTCTATACTGCCCAAATCGCGGTCAAACGAAATGGCTCATCAATACCCTAAAGACGTTTGCCTCCTTTGCTGAAGGGATTAGATTAATAGGCGGAGATCTCAACATGACGCTGAACCCCATAATGGATGCGTCCGATGGCTCTTCCCAATTGACCCAGGTGGCTCTAGGTAGAGTTAATGCCTATCTAGCGGAGGTAAATTTAGTGGACTCCTGGCGGTTGCTTCACCCTGCTGACAGAGACTACACTTTCTTCTCGGCACCGCATAATACTCATAAGAGGCTGGATTATGTCCTGATCTCGGGCAGCTGTGCTGACAGGGTGGAGCGGTCTACCATTGAGCCCATAACGGTCTCAGACCATGCCCCGGTGTCGACTTCGCTTCATTTCCCTACGCTACCTACACAAACCAAACAATGGCGTCTAAATGAGACACTCCTGGATAAACAGTCAGATGTAGATACCCTCAGTCAGAAACTAACATGGTTCTTTGCTGAAAACTCTACTGATGGGATGCCACTGGCTACTGTCTGGGAGACACATAAGCAGGTCATGAGGGGCGAGCTCATTGCACTAGGCAGTAGGGTTAAAAGAACTAGACAGGAGCACTTAAATTCCCTCCTTAAGCAAATAGCGGATATCGAGTCCGTACATAAGCGCTCTAGAGCCCTAGAGGCCAGGGATCAACTAGCAATTCTGCGTAAGCAACTGACAGACCATCTAAATGGGTGTTATGCAAAAGCATACCAATATTCGCAATTTCGCTTTTACGCGCATGGGGACAAGGGCACGAAATTGATGTCCTCTCTCCTGAAACAGAAGAAGGACTCAATGTATATAGCAGGGATTAATAGGAGAGATGGTACCACTGTCCACAAAACGTCAGATATAGCCATTGAGTTCCAAAAATTTTATCATGACTTGTACGGTCTCCCTGAGGAAGTAGCAGGGTCCACTGTAGATAGGGCTTCCCTAATTGATGACTTCTTACACCGCTTACAGCTCCCCACTCTAAATGAAGAGGAGGCCCAAACTCTTCTGTCCCCAATAACGGAGAGAGAGGTTATGGGCGTTTTAAGCTCTATGCCAATGGGGAAGAGTCCGGGTCCGGACGGTTTCCCGGTGGGATACTATAAGAAATTTTCAAAAATCCTGGCTCCCCACATTACTGCCTGGTGCAATGAGCTCCTGGGTGGCTCACAGTTACATAAACAGTCCCTGGAGGCCACAGTCACTATTCTCCCCAAACCCGGGAAAGACCCTAAGTTGTGTGGCAGCTACAGACCAATTTCGCTTTTGAACGTTGACATTAAGGTCTGGGCGAAATTACTTGCCACTAGAATCAGTACCCTTCTTCCGAAACTCATTAACCCTGAACAAGCAGGCTTCGTCCCTGGCAGGGAAGGCAGTCACAACTCCTGCAGAATCCTATCCACCATACAGCTAGCAAAGAAAAAACAAGTCCCCCTGGTTCTGCTGGGTATAGATGCGGAGAAGGCCTTTGACCGGGTGAACTGGGCTTATATGATTAAAACCCTGCATAAGTTTGGCTTCCCTGCGCAATTTCAGAGAGCTATTATGTCTCTGTATGGTGACCCTAGCGCCCGGATCAGAGTTAATGGCACTTTGTCATCTCCCTTCCCTATTAGGAACGGGACGAGGCAGGGATGCCCCTTGTCCCCTGCCCTGTATATATTAGTCATGGAAACCTTGCTGCAGGCCATCAGAGATCATCCTGGCATCAGGGGTACTCAAGTTGGAGAACAGCCCCATAGAATATCTTAATGCCGCTTATGCAGACGACCTCCTAGTCATGGTCTCCAACCCGGTCGAGGCCTTCCCGCATCTGTTATCCCTGTTTGAGCAGTATGGACAAGTGTCCAATTTTAAAGTAAACTATACAAAATCAGAGGCCATGAATGTATCAGCTCCGACCAAGCAAATCCACCTGCTGAAAACGAAAACCCCTTTCATATGGCAAACATCTCACTTGTCCTACCTGGGAATTAAGATTCCTTGTAGAATGGATGAGCTTTTCCGGCTGAACTTTGCTGCACTGCTGAACGATGCTCAACAACAGCTGCACACACTGAGAATTCCATATATTTCATGGATGGGCCGGAAAAATCTGCTAAAAGCATTTATTATGCCCAAAATACTGTACGCCATGCAGATGCTGCCTGTCTTTCTTCCCTCCTCCTTCTTTACACAAATTAGAAGGCTCTTCAGCACCTTTCTTTGGGGGGGGAGGGGGGCGAGACTGGCGCATCGCACGCTGATTCTGAGAAGGGACCAGGGAGGTATGGCACTACCTGACGCTCAGCTATACTATAAGGCCATTCACCTGAAGAGGTGGCTACACCTCCACGCCCCCTGGTCTCATATCCTGGGTAAGGAGCTTGAGATAGCCCAGCTCGACAAAAAGCAGAGAGCGGGGTTATGGGGTCTGAACTCATCCTCACTTCACTCACATGTGCTGCTTAAAGGCACAGCGGCCGTTATCAAACAACTGAACAAGGACAAAGGCTTGCTGCATACTCTCTCACCGCTGATGCCGGCCGACCTTGCTCCATTTATTGTGAGGCCCTCTGCTGACACTGTATCACCTGTGTGGAATAAACTACGCAACTACACTGTCACAGAGTTCTTAGATGGGGCATCAGGTGCTCTCCCTGCTCATCACCCTCTAAACCACACTTTATATTCTAGCAACTTCCTGGATACCATAGAATATAACTCGGTCAGCAAACCATTATTAGCTTCTAGAGTGCCCACTCCGGAAACAACGTGGCTTGAGAAGTTGCTACACTTAAAATCCCCCCCTAGTAAAATAATATCTAAGCTATATCTGGCTCTTAATGTTCAGCCTTCTATGGGAGTCCCACAGTATCTGAAAACCTGGGCATCTGAGCTCAACTTAGAATTTTCGGAAACAGACATACTACGCATACATGCTCATTCTCACGGGTTCTCAAGATGTGTGAAAGTGCAAGAGCACTCATACAAAGTGATGACCCAGTGGTATCAGACCCCCAAACAATTGTTTGTGAAAGGTCTTAGTCAGTCTGACACGTGCTGGAGGTGTAAGGAGGCGTCGGGGACACAAACACACATATTCTGGTCCTGTCCAAAGCTCCGCCAGTATTGGGACGGGGTAGCGGCTATGATAAATAAGGTACTGAATGCTTGTGTGCAGCTATCGCCTGAACTGGTGCTTCTCTGGCTTCCCACACCGACCTTCACACCTTCCAAAAGGAGCTTGGCAACGCATTTGATACAGGCAGCAAGGCTACTCATACCACAGAGATGGCTCAGCGAAGACTCACCGACACTCTCACATTGGGAGCAGAAAGTAGATCAGCTATGCAGATTGGAGGAGCTGGCGGGGTGGGAGGCCAGACAACACGAGAAGTTTCTGAAAGTTTGGGGACCATGGTTGTCATTTCGTAACAATAGAGTGGGTGGCACAGACCCACCGAGCATTAGTGGGGCAAGTTAACCTGACATAACCTGACATAACCTGTGTTCCCCTGTGGTCTCACCGCTATGCCAATCGACATCGATTACGCCTGCTAGTACAAGGTTTAGATCAGAATATTTGAACGAGAAGCGTAATTATTATGCGTGTACAGGAGGGCCTCATTTGGGGCCTGCACACCCCGTTTCCCCCCCCCCCCCCACCCCCCCCACCCCCCCCACCCCCCCCCCCCCCTCCTTCCCTATCCTAGTTTGGGTTTAGACCTGCCTAAGGTTGTTCTTAGTTAGCTGACATAGGGACGGATATGATCTGCACAACCTACACTTAGCAGATATCTATTGAATAAAGTTTTTTCTGCGCCTTTTGCACAGTCAGTCCTTCATCTGATAGCACTAGGTGGTTTCTTACAATGTATAATATAGCTTTACAAAGATTTGCGGGTTTTCACCAGAACTGTAAACTTCCAGATGATATACTCAGTGTACATTGTCATGTGTTCACATGTATATGTTGCATTCATCTGCTTTGTATATGCATTCATGTGAGTTGCTGCTACCTTGTATGTGCAAAGGTGGTAAGGGGGCGGATCCCTCCGCCCGTTTTTGTTACTGCTCAATAAAAAGAAATTTGACAAAGAATATAACTACTATAATACTGCTCCTATGTACAAGAATATAACTACTATAATACTGCTCCTATGTACAAGAATATAACTACTATAATACTGCCTCCTATGTACAAGAATATAACTACTATAATACTGCCTCCTATGTACAATAATATAACTACTATAATACTGCTCCTATGTACAAGAATATAACTACGATAATACTGCTCCTATATACAAGAATATAACTACTATAAATCTGCTCCTATGTACAGGAATATAACTACTATAATACTGCTCCTATGTATAAGAATATAACTACTATAATACTGCCTCCTATGTACAAGAATATAACTACTATAATACTGCTCCTATGTACAAGAATATAACTACTATAATACTGCTCCTATGTACAAGAATATAACTACTATAATACTGCTCCTATGTACAAGAATATAACTACTATAATACTGCTCCTATGTACAAGAATATAACTACTATAATACTGCTCCTATGTACAAGAATATAACTACTATAATACTGCTCCTATGTACAAGAATATAACTACTATAATACTGCTCCTATGTACAAGAATATAACTACTATAATACTGCTCCTATGTACAAGAATATAACTACTATAATACTGCTCCTATGTACAAGAATATAACTACTATAATACTGCTCCTATGTACAAGAATATAACTACTATAAACAGTACATCTCCTATGTACAAGAATATAACTACTATAATACTGCTCCTATGTACAAGAATATAACTACTATAATACTGCCTCCTATGTACAAGAATATAACTACTATAATACTGCCTCCTATGTACAAGAATATAACTACTATAATACTGCTCCTATGTACAAGAATATAACTACTATAATACTGCCTCCTATGTACAAGAATATAACTACTATAATACTGCCTCCTATGTACAAGAATATAACTACTATAATACTGCTCCCTATGTACAAGAATATAACTACTATAATACTGCTCCTATGTACAAGAATGTAACTACTATAATACTGCTACTATGTACAAGAATATAACTACTATAATACTGCTTCTATGTACAAGAATGTAACTACTATAATACTGCTACTATGTACAAGAATATAACTACTATAATACTGCTCCTATGTACAAGAATATAACTAGTATACATTTAAAAAATAAAAAATAAACTTAATTGGTATTGCTGTGTCTAAAAATGTATGGAATATTGTATAAACCAGGCATGCTCAACCTGCGGCCCTCCAGCTGTTGCAAAACTACAACTCCCAGCATGCCCAAACAGCCTACAGGTATCAGCCTACAGCAGGGCATTCTGGGAGTTGTAGTTTTACAACAGCTGGAGGGCCGCAGGTTGAGCATCCCTGGTATAAACTATCATGCTTGTTGAACGCTGTAATGGAGGGGAAAAAGATTAGCTGTTTTTTTTATCACTTTGTTCCCTGAATAAAATATGATATAAAAAATGTCATATGTACTCCATAATGGTCCTAATACAAACTGCAACTCTCTCCGCAAAATAAGAAGCTCTCACACAGTTAGGCTACTTTCACACTGCCGTTGTTTAAATCCGGCGTTCAATTCCAACACCGGAACTGCCCGCCGGATCCGGAAAAACGTGTGAAAACGGATTACATTTGAATCCTGATCAGGATTTTGATCACAATGAAAAAATGCATTGGAAAAAACGGATCCACCATTTATGGACTTTAACTTTTTTTTCAAATTTTTCGGGTTTAACCTCCAAAAGCCGGATCCAGTTTGACTTAACACACGGCGCCAGATCTGGCGTTAATGCAAGTCAATGGGAAAAAGGCCTGATCCGGCGTTCAGTCAAAGTGTTCAGGATTTTGGGCCGTAGGTAAAAATATAGCATGCTGCGGTTTTATCTTTTGCCTGATCAGTCAAAAAGACTGAACTGAAGACATCCTGATGCATCCTGAACGGATTGCTCTCCATTCAGAATGCATGGGGATAATCCTGATCAGTTATTTTCCTGATTTGAGCCCCTAGGACGGAACTCAGCGCCGGAAAAGAAAAACGCTAGTGTGAAAGTACCCTCAGTAGACAGAAAAAGTTATGGCGGTCAGAATAGGTCAAAAATAAAAATGAGAAAACTGTATAGATTTGTTATCGCTGTAATCGTACTCGCCCACAGAATAAGGTTTTCAGGTCATTTTAATGCTCGGTGAACGCGGAAGAAACAAACCTGAAAAACATAGTGAAGTTGTGAATTTTTTTATTTTTTTTTCAGTTTCTTCCTACAAATATTTTTTTTTCCTGTTTTTCAAAACTTAATATAATAAACTAAATAACATAAATAAATAAAAAAAATACAGCTTAGGGTCCATTCACACGTCCGCAAATGGGTCCGCATCCGTTCCGCAATATTGGGAAGAGATGCAGACAGACCCATTAATTCTCTAGGGGCAGGCCCCGAACTTCCGGGCTTTGGCGCCGATCTTCCGGCCTACGGCTCAGCAAAACATTGTGTATGTATTGCGGATCCGAGATACACTACGGACGTGTGAATGGACCCTTATTCTGGAAAAAAAACAAGCCTTTCTCTGGCTATGCAGCCAGAAAAGTAAAAAAAAATAAAAAAAAATTATGGTTCTTTGAAGGTGGGGAGAAAACAAACAAAATCAGAAAAACAAGTATTGGCTGGGCACTTAAGGGGCATCTGTCAGCAGCAGTGGCGTAGCTATAGGGGTTGCTCTTTCCGCTAAATGATATCTGTGTTGGTCCCATGTTCCTATGTGCCCGCATTGCTGAGAAAAATGATGTTTTAATGTATGCAAATGGGCCTCTGGGAGCAACGGGGGCGTTACCATTACACCTAGAGGCTCTGCTCTCACTGCAACTGCTGCGCCCTCTGCCATTCGATGACAGGGCCAGGCAGTAAACAGAACATCATGTCTCACCCTGTTAATCAAAGTGCAGAGAGCGTGGCAGTTGCAGAGAGAGCAGAGCCTCTAGGTGTAATGGTAACGCCCCCGTTGCTCCTAGAGTCTCATTTGCATATAATAAAACATTATTTTTCTCAGCAATCTGGACACATATGAACATGGGACCAACACAGATGTCATTTAGCTGACAAGAGCACATGTAACAGGTCAGCCAGTGTCATAGGTACAAAACTGCTGACAGATGCCCTTTACAGTGGTTGGCCCCTCTGGGACATCACTGGGATATTCTATCAATGTCACGGTAAAGGTTCGAGTCCTGCCTCTGGGACCTGCTCCTATCTCCAGAATGGAACCCTTAAAGTGAACACAGAACAGCAAGAGCAGCGCCCTCCGTCCGCCACCATGGGAGTTCTGAAAATAGCCATGCGCTCTCATTTTGCAGTTTTTGGAACTGCCATAGCAATCAATGGAGAGCATGCTGCGCAAGTGCTCTGTGCTCTCCTTCACTTCAGGGCCACATTCTCTAGATAGGAGCGGGTCCCAAAAGTGGTACCTGCACCTACCTGACATTGATGGCATATTCTAGTGTTGTGCCATCAGTGCCTCAGACGGGAATGCCCCTTTAAGGGGTTGATCGGCTCCATGCGGCTGATCAGACAAAATTTACCCATGATGCAGTTAGTAAAAAAAAATAAAAAAACGGACTCCTTGAGGCTCGCACTAAGTGTAAACTGACCGCGCCGTACACTTGTGCTTTAAGACGATCCTTTTTTTCCTGGCTGATTAACATTTCCGTGCAGATAATGGTGACACACGGCTTCTAATTGTGAAATGATAAAACCTCCTCCATGACTGGTGCCATAAATCTTCACCCCATCCCTGGTCCCGTGTGGCTCCCTATGTTCCAGCACACGCACACGTTAGCCTTTCTATGTAATGGATAAAATATGCATGTGTATATAATTGCACTTCAATTCCGATGCCCCCACAAGTCTGTGCTCGCCGCCTGCCAGTGTTTGCGGCTCTCGGAATTCGCCGTAGTGCTGACCCCGTTTAGAAATCCCATTGAAAATAATTTTTGCTGTAATATTTGGCTGGAATTTGTTAATTGCTGCAGGAGTGACAGTGATGTGTGCGATTTGGAAAATGAAGGCAATTTCCTAAGGGAAGCACCAGAGAGAAAGAGAGAGCGTGTGCA
Organism: Bufo gargarizans; assembly: GCF_014858855.1. NCBI lineage: Eukaryota > Metazoa > Chordata > Amphibia > Anura > Bufonidae > Bufo > Bufo gargarizans. The sequence goes on from NC_058085.1 coordinate 42,558,963, forward strand.
AGTATGTGGCGAGCCATGTATGTGAGCGTGTGCGTGTATGTGGCGTGCCATGTATGTGTGTGCAAGTGGTGGGCCATGTATGTATGTGTGTGCGTGTATGTGGCGGGCCATGTATGTGTGTGTGTATGTGCGGGCCATGTATGTGTGTGTGTGTGTGTATGTGCGGGCCATGTATGCGTGTGTGTATCTGGCAGGCCATGTATGTGAGCGTGTGCGTGTATGTGATACGAATCCTTTTGTTCTGCATGTATTTTAATTTGAAATGGGTTTTCTCACAAAGTACATGCACCCCCTGTCCACAGGATAGATATCTAATCACTGGGACCCTCACCAGTCAGTTACAGAGGGGTCCCAAGGCCCTCATGTGAATAAAGTGGTGGTGACCCATCTATCTGCTGCTCCATTCCCTGTCCATGAGGCCGACTGAGAGCAGTCAAGTCTATCTATCTGCTATCTATCTATTGTGGGGACTCTGGAAGACAGGATTAGCGGACGCATTGTAGAGGCAACAACAAGTTCTTTGATCAGACAGTTCAGTGTTTTATTCACAGGCAAATAACAAAACAAGCAGTCATATTCAAACAAAAAGTCACCTTGCGGTGTTGGTGGTAATTCACACCATGCAGCAATTCTGCCTCAAAGAGTCCTTGCTGATAGCAGCACCAACCTGTTTTCACACCAAACAGGTAGCAAGCCTTCATCCAGACACAAGGCTCCCAGATCCCAACACAGAGACCTGGCTTCTGAGCCCAGCTGCCTGTTTAAGGACAGCCAGGTGCTGCCAAAACCCGGACCAGCATTTTAAATCCAGTCCGATATTTGACCTCACCTGGCTGTAAATCTGTTTTCCCAGACCAAACCTCTCACTGTGTCACTTACCATCCCCCTTTGTTCAACCCTGAGGGGGTGAACACACGCCAGACAGTGTACCCGGGACAGGGCATCCACGTTTCCCTGTAACTGTCCACTGTCCTGCCCTGTGTTCCACCGAAAACGTAAAGTTTTGTAGGGATAGAAACCATCGGGTGACTCGGGCATTTCTGTCCTTGGCCTGGCTCATCCACTTGAGAGGGGAGTGGTCAGTCACCAGGTGGAATTTTCTCCCCAATAAATAATAGCAGAGAGATTCTAGTGCCCACTTGATGGCCAGGCACTCTCTCTCCACTATACTATACCGGGTCTCGGCTGGGTTGAGCTTAAGGCTGAGGAAGACAACGGGATGCTCCTCCCCGTTGACTTCCTGAGACAGTACAGCACCGAGGCCTACTTCGGAGGCATTGGTCTGTACTACAAACTCCCTTTTGAAGTCGGGCAGCACCAAAACCGGGGACCCGCACAGAGCCGACTTCAAAGCGGAGAAAGCCCAGCTAACCATCATGGACTTGTGTCCCTTCAAGAGTCCTGTCAAGGGCGCGGCTAGAGTAGCAAAGTGGGGGACAAACCTCATGTAATACTTTATTTGCCTAGTGGTGACAGGTCATGGCCAATTCCTTATTGCCTCCATTTTGTTCACTTGGGGTTTGATGACTCCGCGCCCAATGACATACCCCAGGTACTTAGTCTCTTCTAACACTATCGCACATTTTTTTGGGTAAGCGGTTAGGCCAGCTTTTCAAAGGGAGTCCACTACAGCCTGCACTTTGGGTAGGTGACTTTCCCAGTCAGTACTGTGGATGACAATATCGTCCAGGTAAGCCGAAGCATAGTAAAGCTCTATTTATAGATGAAAGGGGTAGTCGTAGAATTATTAAATCAATATCACTGAATTACGACTACCTAAAATTTAACATTTATTTAGGTCAATTAAAATTCCCTGAATGAGGGACACCTTGTACCGCAACACACAAAAAAAAAATATACAAAAAAATACGTACAAAACAATAACCACACGAACGAGCAAGATCGGACAGGTAGGTTAGTATGAGAGGAAGAAAGGGGGGGAACGCGCCAGGGCAACCCGTGCCATGGCCCACTCAATCCCTACAATATCCCTTTAAAAACTTATCCTCAGCCCGGAGATGTGTCTTGATGGTAGGCACACTCCGTCCCCGTACCTGTACTGTCTATCCTTAAATTGCCCTTTATACACTATCCCATATGGATATCCGGGTATTAGTGTATAAGAAAAGATATCGTTTAGATAGTCACGTGTCCCGACGCGTTTCCCCCCCTCCTCTCATTAAAGGGGTTCTTCAGGGGACAAAAACAGTGTCCATCAAACATATAAAATGTTCAACAGTCGTCTGACAGATATCAGCCGAAAACGGATCTTAAATCTGAAGGCCACATATCAAAAGACCCAAGGGTCAAAAAACTGACAATAGAGGAAGTCCGTATATGTCTATGTGTATATACCCAGACTTACATACCAGTGACGAATATACTTAGCTGGCACAACTCCAAGTCAGCAGGTCCAGATGCACCTGTTGTGGTGTGAGGCCTCCAGGGGGCAAGATGTGATGTAGCTCCAATGTGTATGGAGTTCCCACTGAAACTATATAGCCATGTGGGGTTAGTCCCAATTATGAGGGACCAATCAGTGTTAGTAGTAATGATCATGTGGTACTCCAGAGAGGGGGAGCCACTCTAAGGTATCCAAACTATTAATTTAAACTAGAAGTAGAGATCAGGTATAGATCGATTGCAGCCAGGCTTTAATATGCTGTGGGTCTTGTCTCAAAATATGCACATCTACTGAAAAATGAGGCATCCCGGCCGTCCGGGATACTAATGGAACGCACGCCATATGGTAACATGGCTGTGCATTCCAACTTAGACCAATGGGGACGTCACCGGAAGTGCGTCACCGGAAGTGACGCACTAGGAATTACCGTGCGTTCCCCCAGCGGCCAGTAGAGAGCCGCCACCAGCACATGATGGAGATAGATGGTAAATAAGATGTCCCCCCGTTAGGTAGGATGTACACCCTGTAGGACGCACCGCCCGGGATAGCAGCTGGAACGCATGCCAAATGGTAAAATGGCTGTGCGTTCCAACCTCAACCACTGGGGACGCGACCGGAAGTAGCTGGATGGAGCGCACGTCACAAAGAAGGTATCGTGCGCTCCACCAGCAGCCAATAGGGAGCCTCCGTCGTCCCGGATGAACAGGTCCCACAGGGGCACAGTAGACCACTATGCTATATGAAAAAAACAACACAAAACCAGAGTGTTTGATATAGGTTGCAATCGAGAAAACCTAATTAGAGGCCCCCCGCACCATAGATAGATATAATTATAATTATAAGGCCAAACCATTTTTATAGGGGATTATTAACCCTATCTATCACAAGGCGTGGAGGGCATCAATAGTTATAATTCGACACCAATCATTATACTACACTTATTGTCCACCTTAATTTGATCTTTTTAGGGAACTACCACATGATAATAAATAACGGTGTAGTTTCAATTAATGTTATGTTATGGCACAAGCCAAATATAGCGTACGATAAAAAATGGGTAAGTGATACATGTCACCCCTAAGATAAACACAAAAGTGACACTTTGCGTGTCGATGATAATTCTATCCTTTATATTAGGATCAAGTGCATAGGAGTATGCTGGGTATTTCCAATAGTGTCTCTCTAGATTCTACACATGCCAGTCTACAGAAAACATGCAAACGCAAGTTTTTCGTTCAAACCCCCAGGGGACTGGGATCGCAACCGATGAATCCATTCGGCTTCCTTCTGTAGGATTTTGCGGTCCCAGTCCCCTTTTCTAGGCGATGGTCTCACGATCTCCAGGGCTGCAAATTTAATAGACTTAGGATCCCCATTATGGCATTCCCAGATATGATTAGCCACAGGAGTTTCTTTACGCTTTCTAATATCATTAATATGTTCCAGGATGCGTCTACGGAATTCTCTGAAAGTTTTTCCCACGTAGTCCAGAGGGCATGTACATTGCGCCAGATAGATCACTCCTTTGCTCCTACAATTCGAGAAATCTCTGATGACATAGTTCGTGCCAGTCGCCGAACAAACATTAATTTTTGTATTATTGATGTAACCACATGCCATACAGGCTCCGCAACGAAATGTTCCCAAGGGTTTACGGTCCAGCCACGTACCCTCAGGGGTAGGTCTTATGTAGTGGCTGTGTACCAGGCGGTCCCGGAGACTCCGACCCCGCCTGAATGTAATGCTTGGACGTGCGGGGAGCACGTCAGCGACACCAGGGTCCATCAACAAGATGGGCCAATATTTGGTGATGATATTGCGGATCTCCCTATTCCTAGTATCATAGGTAGAGATGATCCTCATAATGTCATTATCATTCTTGCTTGATTCCCTTGGTACTAATAATGTCTCGCGATCCCTAGAAACCGCACTCTGGAAAGCTCCCCGGAGTACGTTCTGTGGGTAACCCCTCGTTTTAAAGCGTTCTTGTAGTTTTCTTGATTCTTGGTAGAAACTATCATGACTAGAGCAATTTCTTTTCATGCGCAAGTACTGTCCTCGTGGAATGCCTTTTTTCAGGTTCATGGGGTGATAGCTCTCCCAGTGAAGGAGGCTATTCGTTGCAGTTTCTTTTCTAAAAGTGGTGGTAACCAGTTTGTCACCGTTTTTGGTAATTCTAATGTCCAAAAAGGTGAGGGATTCATGGTGGAATTCAGATGTGAATGCCAGTCCAAGGTCGTTGGTATTAAGTGCTTTTACAAAGAGCATGAATTCCTCCTCATTACCATTCCATATTATAAACACATCATCGATGTATCTTGTCCATAATGTGATCTTCTCTGCCCACCATGTCTGTGAATCTGGGAAAACCACTCTGTCCTCCCACCAGCCCAGGAAGAGATTAGCATACGACGGGGCACATGAACTCCCCATCGCAGTCCCCCTGAGCTGGTGGAAGAAACGTGTATCGAAAAGAAAGAAATTATGCGTGAGAACGAATTCCAAAAGCGTCAGAACAAAGGTATTATGGGGTCTATGTGAGACAGCTCTGGTTTTCAGGAAGTCGGACACCGCCATCAGACCCCTATCATGAGGAATACAACTATATAAGGATTCTACGTCTATGCTTGCCAACGAGCATGATGTTTCAATACTAATAGATTCAATCTTTCGTAGAAAATCCATTGAATCACGGGTGTACGAAGGGAGAGCGGATACAAAACCCTTGAGTACACGGTCAATATAAATCCCGCTATTTTGTGTTACCGAGCCCACCCCAGATACAATCGGGCGTCCCTTTAGTGGGGAGGTTCCCTTGTGGATTTTTGGTCAACCATAAAATGTGGCAATCTGAGGTGTGCTCGGCAACAGAAAACGGTATTCTACATCAGAGATCACCTTTTTGAAGAGGCCATCCCTCAAGATATTTTCCAATTCATTCAGGAAAATGTCTGTGGGATCCGAGGGCAAAATTCGGTAACAACTGCGATCATTCAATAGGTGTTCACACATATGTTTATATTCTACGTGACCCATAATCACTAGGTTTCCCCCCTTATCCGCCGGCTTGATTATTATGGTAGTGTCTTTTTCAAGCCCGCGAAGGGCCTCCATCTCAGGACCAGAAAGATTATGATAATGAGGTGAGTTCGTGGGCAGTCTTTCAATCTCCTCTATGGCCATTTGTAGAAAAATTTCTATGTGATCGTAATTCATAGGAGGTGCAGATTTTTTGCTTTTAGGTCGCAGATCAGTAAATGGACCTTGACCAGGTATCCGTGTACCTTCCTCCATCAGATCACAGAGGATTTTGAAATCAGCATAGTCACTCTCCTGTAGGCCCAATTGTTCACATGTAGCTTTATTGTTATTTTTCATGAACTTATGCCATTTGAGTTTCCTTGAGAATAAATGTAAGTCCTTGGTCCACACAAATGGATCAAATCTGGTAGTGGGGACGAAGGACAGGCCTCTTTTCAGAATATTTTCTTCAATAGTACTGAGAGTCCGTGAGGAGAGGTTAATAATTTGTAATTCATCAACAGCGGCCTTACTGGTTATCTTCCCTATACGCGATTGCGAAGATCGTAAGGCCCCCCCCCTGGCTAAAAAATTCCCCTGCGATGTAAGAGATGGGATAGATGTAGCAGAGGAAGAAGAGGACTGAGAGGGTGCCGAATAATCGCCACCTTTCCCCCCTCTGTTGTCCGATTTTGCCCATTTTTTGTTGTTATAGCGGCCTCTTCCACCTCTTCCACCTCTTTTATGACCTCCTCTATAATTGTTGTTAACCCTATTTTGTGGGGGTTCTGAGTCAGAGAACTCCTGCTCAGATGAAGAGACGTCCGTCTCGGAGGGGGGTTGGGATCCCCCAGTAAATAAGTAAGCCCTGTTCTCCTTGAATTCTTTTAGGTCCTTGTTGAATTGTCTATGTTTCCTTTCTTTGATTAACCCCTGAAATCTTTCCACCGCTGTCTGCAGGGAAGCCTCCCTTCTATTGAAGTCAGGGTCCGTATTATAGGAAATAGCCAAATCAACAAGGCCTTTAAGTTTCTCTGAGGATCTCTCAAAATATAATCGTTCCTCTGCTAAGAGTATATTCATTAATCTTAACGAGCTATTGGTCAGTTCCTGCTCCCAAAGGGTAAGTAAACCTGGTGATCGTACCCTCTCTGCTGGTGTGATCCTTATTCGTAATCCTTGAGGGACAATTCGATATTCAAGGTAACTTTCGATGGACTTAATCTCCCACCATGATTTTATGTTATTTTTGTATTCCTCATACAGGTCAGTAAATGTGAGTTTACATGTTAGTGAATTGGAAAGACCCGGCAACTCCTTATCAGAGAAAATATCCCTTGCTTCTTTAACAAGATCCTCTGTATACAATGTACCGGATAGAAAACTAGCCATGAGGACAATCAAAATAGTAAAGCTCTATTTATAGATGAAAGGGGTAGTCGTAGAATTATTAAATCAATATCACTGAATTACGACTACCTAAAATTTAACATTTATTTAGGTCAATTAAAATTCCCTGAATGAGGGACACCTTGTACCGCAACACACAAAAAAAAAATATACAAAAAAATACGTACAAAACAATAACCACACGAACGAGCAAGATCGGACAGGTAGGTTAGTATGAGAGGAAGAAAGGGGGGGAACGCGCCAGGGCAACCCGTGCCATGGCCCACTCAATCCCTACAATATCCCTTTAAAAACTTATCCTCAGCCCGGAGATGTGTCTTGATGGTAGGCACACTCCGTCCCCGTACCTGTACTGTCTATCCTTAAATTGCCCTTTATACACTATCCCATATGGATATCCGGGTATTAGTGTATAAGAAAAGATATCGTTTAGATAGTCACGTGTCCCGACGCGTTTCCCCCCCTCCTCTCATTAAAGGGGTTCTTCAGGGGACAAAAACAGTGTCCATCAAACATATAAAATGTTCAACAGTCGTCTGACAGATATCAGCCGAAAACGGATCTTAAATCTGAAGGCCACACATCAAAAGACCCAAGGGTCAAAAAACTGACAATAGAGGAAGTCCGTATATGTCTATGTGTATATACCCAGACTTACATACCAGTGACGAATATACTTAGCTGGCACAACTCCAAGTCAGCAGGTCCAGATGCACCTGTTGTGGTGTGAGGCCTCCAGGAGGCAAGATGTGATGTAGCTCCAATGTGTATGGAGTTCCCACTGAAACTATATAGCCATGTGGGGTTAGTCCCAATTATGAGGGACCAATCAGTGTTAGTAGTAATGATCATGTGGTACTCCAGAGAGGGGGAGCCACTCTAAGGTATCCAAACTATTAATTTAAACTAGAAGTAGAGATCAGGTATAGATCGATTGCAGCCAGGCTTTAATATGCTGTGGGTCTTGTCTCAAAATATGCACATCTACTGAAAAATGAGGCATCCCGGCCGTCCGGGATACTAATGGAACGCACGCCATATGGTAACATGGCTGTGCGTTCCAACTTAGACCAATGGGGACGTCACCGGAAGTGCGTCACCGGAAGTGACACACTAGGAATTACCGTGCGTTCCCCCAGCGGCCAGTAGAGAGCCGCCACCAGCACATGATGGAGATAGATGGTAAATAAGATGTCCCCCCGTTAGGTAGGATGTACACCCTGTAGGACGCACCGCCCGGGATAGCAGCTGTACCGTAAACCCTTGGGAACATTTCGTTGCGGAGCCTGTATGGCATGTGGTTACATCAATAATACAAAAATTAATGTTTGTTCGGCGACTGGCACGAACTATGTCATCAGAGATTTCTCGAATTGTAGGAGCAAAGGAGTGATCTATCTGGCGCAATGTACATGCCCTCTGGACTACGTGGGAAAAACTTTCAGAGAATTCCGTAGACGCATCCTGGAACATATTAATGATATTAGAAAGCGTAAAGAAACTCCTGTGGCTAATCATATCTGGGAATGCCATAATGGGGATCCTAAGTCTATTAAATTTGCAGCCCTGGAGATCGTGAGACCATCGCCTAGAAAAGGGGACTGGGACCGCAAAATCCTACAGAAGGAAGCCGAATGGATTCATCGGTTGCAATCCCAGTCCCCTGGGGGTTTGAACGAAAAACTTGCGTTTGCATGTTTTCTGTAGACTGGCATGTGTAGAATCTAGAGAGACACTATTGGAAATACCCAGCATACTCCTATGCACTTGATCCTAATATAAAGGATAGAATTATCATCGACACGCAAAGTGTCACTTTTGTGTTTATCTTAGGGGTGACATGTATCACTTACCCATTTTTTATCGTACGCTATATTTGGCTTGTGCCATAACATAACATTAATTGAAACTACACCGTTATTTATTATCATGTGGTAGTTCCCTAAAAAGATCAAATTAAGGTGGACAATAAGTGTAGTATAATGATTGGTGTCGAATTATAACTATTGATGCCCTCCACGCCTTGTGATAGATAGGGTTAATAATCCCCTATAAAAATGGTTTGGCCTTATAATTATAATTATATCTATCTATGGTGCGGGGGGCCTCTAATTAGGTTTTCTCGATTGCAACCTATATCAAACACTCTGGTTTTGTGTTGTTTTTTTCATATAGCATAGTGGTCTACTGTGCCCCTGTGGGACCTGTTCATCCGGGACGACGGAGGCTCCCTATTGGCTGCTGGTGGAGCGCACGATACCTTCTTTGTGACGTGCGCTCCATCCAGCTACTTCCGGTCGCGTCCCCAGTGGTTGAGGTTGGAACGCACAGCCATTTTACCATTTGGCATGCGTTCCAGCTGCTATCCCGGGCGGTGCGTCCTACAGGGTGTACATCCTACCTAACGGGGGGACATCTTATTTACCATCTATCTCCATCATGTGCTGGTGGCGGCTCTCTACTGGCCGCTGGGGGAACGCACGGTAATTCCTAGTGCGTCACTTCCGGTGACGCACTTCCGGTGACGTCCCCATTGGTCTAAGTTGGAACGCACAGCCATGTTACCATATGGCGTGCGTTCCATTAGTATCCCGGACGGCCGGGATGCCTCATTTTTCAGTAGATGTGCATATTTTGAGACAAGACCCACAGCATATTAAAGCCTGGCTGCAATCGATCTATACCTGATCTCTACTTCTAGTTTAAATTAATAGTTTGGATACCTTAGAGTGGCTCCCCCTCTCTGGAGTACCACATGATCATTACTACTAACACTGATTGGTCCCTCATAATTGGGACTAACCCCACATGGCTATATAGTTTCAGTGGGAACTCCATACACATTGGAGCTACATCACATCTTGCCCCCTGGAGGCCTCACACCACAACAGGTGCATCTGGACCTGCTGACTTGGAGTTGTGCCAGCTAAGTATATTCGTCACTGGTATGTAAGTCTGGGTATATACACATAGACATATACGGACTTCCTCTATTGTCAGTTTTTTGACCCTTGGGTCTTTTGATGTGTGGCCTTCAGATTTAAGATCCGTTTTCGGCTGATATCTGTCAGACGACTGTTGAACATTTTATATGTTTGATGGACACTGTTTTTGTCCCCTGAAGAACCCCTTTAATGAGAGGAGGGGGGGAAACGCGTCGGGACACGTGACTATCTAAACGATATCTTTTCTTATACACTAATACCCGGATATCCATATGGGATAGTGTATAAAGGGCAATTTAAGGATAGACAGTACAGGTACGGGGACGGAGTGTGCCTACCATCAAGACACATCTCCGGGCTGAGGATAAGTTTTTAAAGGGATATTGTAGGGATTGAGTGGGCCATGGCACGGGTTGCCCTGGCGCGTTCCCCCCCTTTCTTCCTCTCATACTAACCTACCTGTCCGATCTTGCTCGTTCGTGTGGTTATTGTTTTGTACGTATTTTTTTGTATATTTTTTTTTTTGTGTGTTGCGGTACAAGGTGTCCCTCATTCAGGGAATTTTTATTGACCTAAATAAATGTTAAATTTTAGGTAGTCGTAATTCAGTGATATTAAGCCGAAGCATACCCACGATGTGGACGAAAGCACAATGTCCATTAGTCGCTGAAAAGTGGTGGGGGCGCCATGCAGACCAAAGGGTAAGACCTTATATTGATACAGCCCCTCAGGTGTGATGAAGGCAGTTTTCTCTTTGGCAGCCTCCATTAAGGGCACCTGCCAGTACCCTTTCGTGAGGTCTAAAACAGAAAAATACTGGGCTTGTCCTAACCTCTCGATGAGCTCATCCACCCGGGGCATGGGATACGCATCAAATTTGTAACCTCGTTAAGTTTTCGAAAGTCGTTACAAAACTGCAACGTCCCGTCCTGCTTGGGTATCAATACCATAGGACTGGCCCACTCATTTTTTGACTCCTCAATGACGTCTAGCTGCAACATTAGCTGTACCTCCTCCGATATGGCTTGACGCCGAGCCTCGGGCACCCGGTATGGTTTAAATTGGACTTTAGCCTGAGGCTCGGTGACAATGTCATGCTGGATTATGGAAGTGCGTCCAGGGAGGTCCGAGAACACATCCGTGTTCTGAATAACGAACTCCCTGGCCTCCTGAGTCTGTTTAGAGGAGAGGCTGTCAGCAATTTTTACTGTGGCAGCCGCCTCTCTTGCATCAGACAGAGGGGCCGGTACCTCTTCTCCTAGAAAACCCAGCCATGGCTGTCTTCTGTACAGGTTTCCCTATCTTTCCACAGTTTAAGTAAATTCACATGGTAAACCTGCTCCGGCCTTCCTCGCCCTGGCTGGTGTACCTTGTAGTTTACATCTCCAATTTTCTCGAGTACCTCGTGGGGCCTCTGCCACCTAGCCAGGAACTTACTGTCCACGGTCAGCACCAGATCCAAAACCCGATCACCCGGGTTAAAGATCCGGACCCAAGCCTGTCGATTGTATACCCGACTCTGGGCTCGCTGAGCTGCCCCCATATCAGGGGTGTCGTTAGGTCAAAACATTCGGGGCTGGAGCGCCAGATTTTTTTCCAGAGCCCCGAATGTTTTTGCTGGTGGGATTTTATTTTATTTTATTAGGCTATTCCTAGCCGTCTGGGAAATTACACAGATCATCCCCTTCTCGTACATCGCCAGGTAGATTTTGTTGTCGTCTGTGGGGGTCATATTTCGGGCATCATGGACGCTCGTGGTTGCTCCTACTGTCTGCAAAGCCATCACGTGTTGTAGCAGCAACTAATTGGTCTCCTGCTGCGTTGCTGCAGGTTTGTATCTCGCTGCTGCAGAATAGCCTCCATGAGGGCCTTCACAACAGCTTCCATTTTGTCGTGGGGCACTGTTTGTAATACAGCTGGTTTAATGTACGACCGTGCCTGAAAAATGCAGAAGCCAAAAATATCGGCGTTCACGCCGGCCTCACTGCTCTTGCCCGCATCCTCCATCAATTGTGGGGACTCGCTCTGGAAGACAGGATTAGCGGACGCAGTATAGAGGCAACAACAAGTTCTTTGGATCAAACAGTTCAGTGTTTTATTCACACTTTAGGCAAATGACAAAACAGTCATATTCAAACAAAAAGTCACCTTGCGGTGTTGGTGGTAATTCACACCATATGTCAATTCTGCCTCAAAGAGTCCTTGCTGATAGCAGCACCAACAGGTAGCAAGCCTTCATCCAGACACAAGGCTTCCAGATCCCAACACAGAGACCTGGCTTCTGAGCCCAGCTGCCTATTTAAGGACAGCCAGGTGCTGCCAAAACCCGGACCGGCATTTAAAGTCTAGTATTTGACCTCACCTGGCTGTAAATATATCTATCTATTATCTATCTATGTCATATCTATCCCTATCGGTTATCTGTTATCCCTATCTATCTATCTTATATCTTTGTATCTATCTCATCCCGTTTTTCCTGCATTTTTCATCAGTTGCAGGTGTAGATACAGTTTAGGTTTGATATTGATACATCCTGTATTTCTCTCATTATTATCTCTTCTAGACCATCTTCTCTGATCCTATCTCAGCAGGACCTCTTCCCTAATAGTTTGTTACAATGTACCAGTGCAGTTAAAATGTATTATTCAGCAGTACCAGCTGTTTCACCTGACACCATTGTCTAGACTGGATACATTTGTAACTAACGGAAAATACTGGTCCTGCACTGAATGCAAGCAATAATGCTCTCAGTCACTGACACCAAGCAGAGATCTAGTAAATGGTGAGGAATTGAAGCTTAGAGAATATTAGGAAGTTACAGTGATTACGGCAGAATATGTTCTGCATTTTTTCATATCAATATTCTCCTTCACCCAGTTCTCATGACATTGTCCTCTTCTCATCAACATCCTCATGTGACAAAAAGATAACCCTGCAGATCACAGACACCCCCGTCCCGCAGCGGCCGCAGGCCTGTACATCTGCTGTGTCCCACCTGGAGCTATGTACAGTTAATGACACTAATATCTCTTCAAATAAACCGCCGTTACATTCCTTTCTCATTGATTTGTGGTTAAAATCCCTGAAAGGGTAATTGTCCCTGTGTGCACGGTGGGGGTTATGCCTGACGTCCTGACAAATCATTGTAGAAGTGCACAAGCCCCGTCCCATGTTTTCATGCGCTCTGCTCCGTATTATACAAGGGTTGCCCGGCCCCCTCCTTTCTCCTCCATTTTTCAGGGTTGTGAATGAATTGTCTAGTGTTTTGGTGCTAGGAGAAAGTTTAACAAGGGAATACCCTTGTCCTCCCCTCCTTTCCAGACAATAAGGGGGCGGGCGAGTAACCGGGAGCTGTGTGTGGTCCCCAGGTCTGTCTTAACCCCCAGTGCGATGGGCCCCGAATATCATGTATTATAATAGCACCCAGGACTGCGCCCGTTACTGTAAAATCCTTGTGCTTGAAGTTATAGGTCCACCATCTGCAACTGCTTTAGGGCTCATGCACACGACCGTATGTTCAGTCCGTGTCCGATCAGCATTTTTTGCGGATCAGATGCGAATCCATCCATATCAATGGGGCCGCAAAAGATGCGGACAGCACACCCATGTGCTGTCTGCATCCATAAGTCCATTCCACGGCCCCTTTTTTGCAGACAAGGATAGGACATTTCTGCGGGTGAAAAAAAAATGGCTGCAGGCTTCTGACTGGTATCCGTGTTTTACATATCCGCGATTTTCAGACCGCAAAAATGGATACGCTCATGGTCAGTGTTCAGAACCTTGTATTAATCCAAATTGCCACCCATATTAACGTCTACACATCATGACTACTATTCCAGCTAATTAAGACGGCAGATATTTAATTGAATCTACATAACGTCCCTCTGACAAGGCTGACGGGCCACAGTGCAGAAGTGTTATCATGAAGACGTAGGCTACAGACTTCAAGTCCGTCATCTCTAACCGTGATCGCCCAGATATCATTTATATTTATCTCTGGGTACCCCATTAATCGGAGAGTCCTCTAGAATCCCGTACACGGGGACTTTCGCCATCAATCAGAAATTGCCCCTTCTGGATAGATGAAGTTGCATTGCGCAACCTAAATGTTGCATGAAAAAAATTCCAACATGGCCGCTAAATTTAGGGGGGAAAAAAGTCATCCAATCATGTCCTTGTTCTGATTAGTCCCAGCTCTGGTTGAAAGGAATAATTGCTGTTGAAATTGTCAGGTGCTCTTTAAGAAAGGTTAGTCTGATTTGTTTGCCACAGAGCTAGAAATATTCTACACTTTTATATATTTTTTCTAATTTAAAATATAGAGACGCCGCTGGCTCGGCCAGGAGAAAGAACTGAGGTTCGGTCACTTAAGGTTAAAGCAGTGGAAATATTGGCGGCGTATAATCACGAGAGCGACTCTTTTCTGCCCGTAATTCTCTCCCTACCCCTCCAGCTTGCCCTTTGTCCTCGCTGTTCCTCCTTTAAATCTCTATGGCCAAGTAAGAAATGAAATCCAGACCTTTGTGGTTTTGCTGACATTTGAACACAGTGCTAACAAGTCGCCGAGCATCAGGTTGACATTTTTCCGTCCATCTTGCGGTTGGAACACAGGCTCTGCGCAGACCGCCGAGCACACGGCCCATCTCAGAATTAATTATAGCATATTGTTTCATTCAGGGCAGAGATATGATGGCAGACACATACAGAACAGAGAATAGCATAGTGCACATTGGAGGAAGTTCATTCGTTCCTGATTTCTGCAAAGTGGGCAGAGGCTTAGTCTAGAGACTACCATGTGATCTTGTGTTTATACCCTACCACAGTGAGACAGCAGCGGGCTGACAAAGATGTACAAGAATATTATATTACTGCCTAATATGTGCAAAAATATAATTACTATAATACTGCTCCTATGCACAAGAATATAATTACTATAATACTGCTCCTGTGTACAAGAATATAACGACTATAATACTGCTCCTATGTACAAGAATGTAACTACTATAATACTGCCTCCTATGTACAAGAATATAACTACTATAATACTGCCTCCTATGTACAAGAATGTAACTACTATAATACTGCTCCTATGTACAAGAATATAACTACTATAATACTGCTCCTATGTACAAGGATATAGCTACTATAATACTGCCTCCTATGTACAAGAATATAACTACTATAATACTGCCTCCTATGTACAAGAATATAACTACTATAATACTGCCTCCTATGTACAAGAATATAACTACTATAATACTGCTCCTATATACAAGAATATAACTACTATAATACTGCTCCTATGTACAAGAATATAACTACTATAATACTGCTACTATGCACAAGAATATAACTACTATAATACTGCTCCTATGTACAAGAATATAACTACTATAATACTACTCCTATATACAGGAATATAACTACTATAATACTGCTCCTATGTACAAGTATATATCTACTATAATACTGCCTCCTATGTACAAGAATATAACTACTATAATACTGCTCTTATGTACAAGAATATATCTACTATAATACTGCCTCCTATGTACAAGAATATAACTACTATAATACTGCTCCTATATACAAGAATATAACTACTATAATACTGCCTCCTATGTACAAGAATATAACTACTATAATACAGCTCCTATGTACAAGAATATAACTACTATAATACTGCTCCTATGTACAAGAATATAACTACTATAATACTGCTCCTATGTACAAGAATATAACTACTATAATACTGCTCCTATGTACAAGAATATAACTACTATAATACTGCCTCCTATGTACAAGAATATAACTACTATAATACTGCTCCTATGTACAAGAATATAACTACTATAATACTGCCTCCTATGTACAAGGATATAACTACTATAATACTGCTCCTATGTACAAGAATATACCTACTATAATACTGCTCCTATGAACAAGAATATACCTACTATAATACTGCTCCTATGAACAAGAATATAACTACTATAATACTGCCTCCTATGTACAAGAATATAACTACTATAATACTGCTCCTATGTACAAGAATATAACTACTATAATACTGCTCCTATATACAAGAATATAACTACTATAATACTGCTCCTATGTACAAGAATA
Source organism: Bufo gargarizans (assembly GCF_014858855.1). Taxonomy (NCBI): domain Eukaryota; kingdom Metazoa; phylum Chordata; class Amphibia; order Anura; family Bufonidae; genus Bufo; species Bufo gargarizans. The sequence goes on from NC_058085.1 coordinate 42,574,869, forward strand.
TAACTACTATAATACTGCTCCTATGTACAAGAATATAACTACTATAATACTGCTCCTATGTACAAGAATATAACTACTGTAATACTGTCTCCTATGTACAAGAATATAACTACTATAATACTGCTCCTATATACAAGAATGTAACTACTATAATACTGCTCCTATGTACAAGAATATAACTACTACTATAATACTGCTCCTATGTACAAGAATATAACTACTATAATACTGCTCCTATGTACAAGAATATAACTACTATAATACTGCCTCCTATGTACAAGAATATAACTACTATAATACTGCTCCTATGTACAAGAATATAACTACTATAATACTGCCTGTTACAACTAATCTGTGTTGAGGAACAGTTGTTGTCGCAGTACTATTTTTTGAGGGCTCGGGCCCCTGATGGTGATGCCAGCAGCACATAATGCTGATTATTTGCTAATTCCTGTCTTGGTTGCAGCTGGTGCCAGATCTGCAGTCCAGTAACTGAGCGGTTTGTAGCTATTAAATGAAGGCTTGTGACCTCGGAGCCTGGAGCAGGACGGGCACTGGGGAAAAATGCTGGATGTAACACTTAGCTCACATCCTCTTCACCAACAGATGCCACTTTTAACCCTTCCATTCACAACAAAATACCATTATTTTGTCACTAGCTCATAAACAGAGTGACGAGACAATCCGTATGTAGAAATGGGTATCACACAATCCCTGGGTTGTTCACCAGGCTGATGGGATTGACTGACTTGACACCCCCCACAATAAAGAAGTATGGAAAGTAGTCTTCTGTGATCACGTTTTTGGCCTCTTGGAAGTGCACCGAGCGCTCATTATACGAGCAGCAGGGAACGCAGTGACTTTCTCCATGTCTGTTTGTTGGCATCAAAGTGTAACCTAAAATGTAGAAAGTCTTGTGTGCTGAGCTGGCTCGGTGGGTATATAAGGTGTGCTGAGCTGGCTCGGTGGGTATATAAGGTGTGCTGAGCTGGCTCGGTGGGTATACAAGGTGTGCTGAGCTGGCTCGGTGGGTATACAAGGTGTGCTGAGCTGGCTCGGTGGGTATACAAGGTGTGCTGAGCTGGCTCGGTGGGTATACAAGGTGTGCTGAGCTCGCTCGGTGCGTATACAAGGTGTGCTGAGCTGGCTCGGTGGGTATATAAGGTGTGCTGAGCTGGCTCGGTGGGTATACAAGGTGTGCTGAGCTGGCTCGGTGGGTATACAAGGTGTGCTGAGCTGGCTCGGTGGGTATACAAGGTGTGCTGAGCTGGCTCGGTGGGTATACAAGGTGTGCTGAGCTGGCTCGGTGCGTATACAAGGTGTGCTGAGCTGGCTCGGTGGGTATACAAGGTGTGCTGAGCTGGCTCGGTGGTTATATAAGGTGTGCTGAGCTGGCTCGGTGGTTATATAAGGTGTGCTGAGCTGGCTCGGTGGGTATATAAGGTGTGTCATAGGCTGTCTGCACACATATCTCTCATTGCTGCCATGGGTAAAAGAGGCGATTTATTAGAGATGCAAAAAGAGATGATTATTGGGTTTCGGGCCCCAGGTGGCGGTATTTCTGACACTGCTCAGTGTGAACTGTTCTGTTGCTGCGGTGTATGGTGAGCAGACAAATGGCACCAGTGTGAATAGAGTTGAACGAACCTGCTCCTCGAGTTCGGGGTTTAAGTGAATTACGTAATGGATTCTGTTCTTACGGAATCCATAACCTAATTCAATGCCGGCATGCCGCATAATACTATACGGAGCTAGCCATACACTTGTATTGTGCGGCATGCCGGCATTGAATAACGTGATGGATTCTGTGAGAATAAAATCCATTACGTAATCCAATTTAACCCTGAAGTCAAACCTGCCAAAAGGCAATTTCACTGAACTATAATTGTGAATAAGCAACTTGGAAACTGGAGTGTCACGTACAACTGAT